>NC_057810.1:413173167-413275133 GCF_018294505.1 Triticum aestivum
GCCTCCGCCCGAGGCCGCCGGCGCCGGATCCGCCCAGATCCGGCCGCCCCGGCCTCTCCTCCGTCCTCGTCCGGCTTCCCCGAGCTCCGGCCAGCGAACCTCGAAGCCCGCGCGCACCAGATCCGATCGAAGCCTCGGTTGACTTTTCTTCCTCCCCCGATTTTCGTCTGTCCTTAACTGCCATAAATTTTGTTGCATGTTCATCGCCCCACATCTTTGCATCCGTGGCTTCGTTTTGGGCGTGTAACATACTGAATTGTTCGTCTCGAAGAGTACATCATTTCATCTCATTGCATCATTTGCATTTGATCTCATCTTGATGCCCGAAATGCTGCTGGAAGAGTGCTTCATAATGTTAGTTTCAGATTCTTATCAGAACATGCACTTTTGTCATTTTTGCCATGATTGATGTGTGCATCTTATGTACTTGAGCCCTACATGTGAGTTGGACTATGCCATGTCTTCTTTGCAGAGGTAGTGGCCATGTATTTTTGTGATCAACGTGGTGACTAGCACAAGCATGCAAACTAGGCTTCGTGATATTGCTGATTTTAGTCCATGTTCTGCTGATATTTTGATGCCATGTAAACATGATGCTACAGAGAGATCCATGCATATTTTGAGATACTTCAGTAAGGGTGTTTTGAACATATGGTTATGATCTATCCATCCATGGCCCTTGTTGCAATTATGGAGCAGCCTAGCACGTCATTTTCGTGCTCTACTTTTGCTTCAAAATGTTTCCTGGCAGATTGTTTACATGTTATTCAATTTTGCCAAGGTTGTTGTAGTTGATCCGTGTATGCTATGATGTTGTTCTTGCCATGTATAGCTTCTATGACATGTCTTCTTGATGGATGTATGCTTAGTTTATCTTGAGATGCTCTGTAGTGAGTGCATCAAGCTCGCGAAGGTGCCTTCGTAATTCTGTTTATGCCATGCTCTGTTTGCTGAATCTGTTAACGATACTTGCTAAGTTCACATGGGTGCCATCATATTTTCTGATCCTTTTTGGCTTATGGTCAGTAAGGGACTTTTGATCTATGATTTGAGTAGATTCATGCCATGTCTTGTTTTGCCATTATAAGTTCCTGTAGCTTGTTGATAACTTGCTATGAACATTGCTTCGTGATGCTGTTTATGCCATGTCCAACCTGATACTTTTTTGCACTTTCACCATGCTTGTTTGAACCTGTTATGATGTGATTTAGCCGTAGCTCATTGTTCCTCTTTTGTTAAGAATCTCCTGTAGATCACTGCCCTATGTTTTGTTTTTATGCTAGGGTGCTGTAGCATAGTTTCTTGTTGCATGCTAAGTAGCATCGTGCTGTTAATCGCAGCTTTGTGCCATTCTTGTTTTGCTTGCCATTTGCAAACCGTGCATCCGTTCCCGGTGATCCTTATATCGATTTCAACCGAAATCATCTCATCTTTCCAGCGGCATACTTGGTTTGCCAAGTTGATGCCTTGTTCATCCTTTTTCCTCCCGAAGCACGCATATGCATTGCATATCACATCTCGCATATCATGACATGTATTGCATCATGTTGCTTGTGCATTGCACCGTGATTTATTGTGGTTCCTTTGCTTGTGCTCTTGCTTTGGGTAGAGCCGGGAGATGAGTACGTGCACGAGGAACCTATTGAGTACGCTAACGAGGATCAAGCCTTCGACAACTCTGAGAACCTTGCAGGCAAGATGACCATACCTTCGATATCACTTCTATCTTTGCTTGCTAGTACTCGCTCTATCGCTATGTTAGCTCTACCTGCCATTGTTTATCATGCCTCCCTATTGCCATGTCAAACCTCTAACCATCCTGTCCTAGCAAACCGTTGTTTGGCTATGTCACCGCTTTTGCTCAGCCCCTCTTATAGCGTTGATAGTTGCAGGTGAAGATGAAGTTTGTTCCTGGTCGGAACATGGATATTTTGGAATATCACAATATCTCCTGTTTAAATTATTGCACCTTATATACTTGGTAAAGGGTGGAAGGCTCGGCCTTATGCCTGGTGACTTGTTCCACTCTTGCCGCCCTAGTTTCCGTCATACTGGTGTTATGTTCCTTGATTTTGCGTTCCTTACACGGTTGGGTGATTTATGGGACCCCCTTGACAGTTCGCTTTGAATAAAACTCCTCCAGCAAGGCCCAAACTTGGTTTTACCATTTGCCACCTAAGTCCTTTTCCCTTGGGTTTTCGCGAGCCCGAGGGTCATCTTTATTTTAGACCCCCCGGGCCAGTGCTCCTTCGAGTGTTGGTCCGAACTGAGCCGCCTGCGGGGCCACCTCGGGGAAACTCGAAGTCTGGTTTTACTTGTAGCCTCTCTCATCCGTTGTGCCCTGAGAACGAGATATGTGCAGCTCCTATCGGGATTTGTCGGCACAGTCGGGTGGTCTTGCTGGTCTTGTTTTACCATTGTCGAAATGTTTTGCGAACCGGGATTCCGAGACTGATCGGGTCTTCCCGGGAGAAGGTTTATCCTTTGTTGACCGTGAGGGCTTATGATGGGCTAAGTTGGGACACCCCTGCAGGGTATATTATCTTTCGAAAGCCGTGCCCGCGGTTATGAGGCAGATGGGAATTTGTTAATGTCCGGTTATAGATAACTTGACACTTGACTTCATTAAAATACATCAACCGGGTGTGTAGCCGTGATGGTCCCTTCTCGGCGGAGTCCGGGAAGTGAACACGGTTTGTGTTATGCTTGACGTAAGTAGTTTCAGGCTCACTTCTTGATCACTTCTAGCTTCTCGACTGATGCGTTGCTTCTCTTCTCGCTCTCACTTGCGTATGTTAGCCACCATATATGCTTAGTGCTTGCCGCAGCTCCACCATATTACCCCTTTTCCTACCTATGAGCTTAAATAGTCTTGATCTCGCGGGTGTGAGATTGCTGAGTCCCCGTGGCTCACAGATTCTACAAAAACATATGCAGGTGCCGAGGATACCAGCGCAGATGGCGCAACTGAGCTGAAGTGGGAATTTGATGAGGCCCTTGGTCGTTACTATGTATCGTTTCCAGATGATCAGTAGAGGTGCCCAGTCGGGATGATCGGGGATCTAGCACTTGGGGTTGTCTTCTTTTCATTCGAACTTGATCGTAGCCGGTCTATGAGTGTATTTGAATGATGTATGATCCTAATTATGTATTGTGTGAAGTGGCGATTGTAAGCCAACTCTCTTTATCCCATTCTTGTTCATTACATGGGATTGTGTGAAGATGACCCTTGTTGCGACAAAACCACCATGCGGTTATGCCTCTAAGTCGTGGTTCGACACATGGGAGATATAGCCGCATCGTGGGTGTTACATCGGGTCATAGAACTCGAGATGCGAAAAGACGCAAGGGTGGTGGGAAAGAGGGACAGGCCTCGGCCCCTTTATATAGGGGTGAATATCAAGCGTCCTCAGCATAACCGCTCGGGACTTACCCAAAAACAAAGAGTCATACCAACAGATGTCGGGGGAAGCGTGCACCTATGTTAATGGAAAATCCCGCTCTAAGGGGAGAACGATCCCTGCTCTAGCAAGGTGTGCCAGTAAAACCGCCTCGCAACGCATATCGGGGGAGGCCAAGTAAAACCTATTCGTGTTGGGCCGGACCACGATGCAGGAGCACGCCGTGCAAGAATTGCCAGCAGATCAGATTTATGAAGTGCTATGCTGTGAAGATCATCTTGCAGATCCGGACACGGTTCAAGTGTTCGATAGTCACTACGGAGTATTCGCAGATGGAACCCGCCTTGCAATGCCGAAGACAAAACTGTGCGCCGGACTCATCGTCATTGAAGCCTGGTTCAGGGGCTACTGAGGGAGTCCTGGATTAGGGGGTATCCGGACAGCCAGACTATACACTTTGGCTGGACTACTGGACCGTGAAGATACAAGACTCAAGACTCCGTCCCGTGTCCGGATGGTACTCTCCTTTGCATGGAAGACAAGCTTTGCGATCCGGATATTGTATTTCCTTATTTGTAACCGACTCCATGTAAACCCTAGCCCCCTCCGGTGTCTATATAAACCGGAGGGTTTAGTCCTTAGTGGGACGATCACAATCATAATCATCATAGGCTAGCTTCTAGGGTTTAGCCTCTATGATCTCGTGGTAGATCAACTCTTGTAATACCCATATCATCAATATCAATCAAGGAGGAAGTAGGGTTTTACCTCCAATGAGAGGGCCTGAACCTGGGTAAAACATCGTGTCCCTTGCCTCCTGTTACCATTAGCCTTAGACGCACAAATCGGGACCCCCTACCCGAGATCTGCCAGTTTTGACACCGACAAGTACCATTTGTAAAACACTGTAACTAATATATAATAATAGAGACATTATCTGAACAATACATTTCTTAAACATGTACTCCGGTCGATCCCTAACAGAAATGGTACTCCCGCCGATCCCTAACAAGTGTTGCAGTTTTGAACTAAGATTCAGTAGTTAATTTTGAGGAAAGTCGGTACTGACCTTTCAGGACCAAGATTTGAAACAACTTGTGAGGATGACCTAAAAGAGATCTCAACACATATATGGAAATCTGGTCTCCTTTTGTGCAGTTCCACCAGAATTAAGCGAAGCAAAATGTCGCAACAGCAACAAGTTGAATAGATATCCCTGTTTTAACAGAGGCAAAAAAGGAATCAATTACTAGCCAATAAAGGAGGATGAAACATGCGGCCACAAAAATGATAATCCCGCCAATCCCTAACAAGTATTGCAGTTTTGAACTAAGATTCAGTAGTTAATCCTGAGAGTGTCATTGCTTAATTTTACCAGCGGCATTAGATTAACAAAAAGCATAAACATTTCTAGGGGAGAGTGGGCGCAACAACAACATGTGCTTCCATCTACTTATAAAGGGGGTGATGCAGAGTTTGTTGTAACAAAGAAACAAGCATCATGTCTGGGTTGGTCCCATTTTTGTTCACTACTTAATGGGAAAAGATGGCAATACAATAGTTTCTCATCATTTATTCAAAACATTACCAATATCAGTAGCACAACATCTCAAAGCACACTACACAATCATGTGGATAAAGGCCTGTACTGGCCTTTCATGAGACGACCAACATAAAATACGAATCTACCAACACGAATATGAAATGCAATCTCATTTTGTGCAGTTGCACTGAAATCAAGAAAAGTTGCCAGTGTGACATTTAAGTTTGCTATAGCAACAAGTTGAATAGATATCCCTGTTTTAAGAGGAAAAAAGGGAAACAATTACTGGCCAATAAAGGAGGATGAAACATGCGGCCACAAAAAGAAGCATCTACCTTATCTTGATGGAAAACAAAGTATAGGACAATAGCATTTCTAAAACGGTTGCATCGATTCATATTAACAGAGAAATTCTCTTAAAACAATTCAGTAGTTAATTCTAAGAGTGGCATTGCTTAATTTTACCAGCGGCATTAGATTTAGAAAAGGCATAAACAGTTCCAGGGGAGAGTGGGTGCAACAACACCATGTGCTTCCATCTACTTATAAAGCGGGTGATGCAGAGTTTGTTGTAACAAAGCAACAAGCATCATGTCTGGGTTGGAACAATTTTCGCGCACTTAATGGTAAAAGACAGTGGTTCAACAGCTTCAATTCAACATTTGTCCAAAACGGTACCAATACAGGTAGCACAACATCTCAAAGCACATTGCAGCATCATGTGGATGAAAGTCCGTACAGACCTTTCATGACCAAGATTTGAAACAACTCGCGAGGAGGACTTGAAATAAATCCCAACACATATATGAAAATCCATGATCTCCTTTTGTGCAGTTCCACCAAAATTAAGCAAAGTCGCCGGTGTGACATTCAAGTTGAACTGCACAAAACACTCTTAAAACAAAAGTGTTTCACGTAGCGAAGCAAAATGTCGCAATAGAAACAAGTTGAATAGATATCCCAGGTTTAACAGAGGCAAAAAAGGAGTCAATTACTGACAAATAAAGGAGGATGAAACATGCGGCCACAAAAATGGTAATCCCGCCAATCCCTAACAAGTGTTGCAGTTTTGAACTAAGATTCAGCAGTTAATTCTGAGAGTGGCATTGCTTAATTTTACCAGCGGCATTAGATTAACAAAAAGCATAAACAGTTCTAAGGGAGAATATGCACAACAACAACATGTGCTTCCATCTACTTATAAAGAGGGTGATGCGGAGTTTGTTGTAACAAAGCAACATGCATCATGTCTGGGTTGGTCCCATTTTTGTTCACTACTTAATGGGAAAAGACAACAATACAGTAGCTTCAATTCAACATTTATTTAAAATAGTACCAATACAAGTAGCACAACATCTCAAAGCACACTGCACAATCATGTGGATGAAGGCCTGTAATGACCTTTCATGAGACGACAAAGATAAAATATGTATCTGCCAACACGAATAGGAAACCCAATCTCGTTTTGTGCAGTTGCACTTTAATCAAGCAAAGTCACCGATGTGACATTTAAGTTTTCTATAGCAACAAGTTGAATAGATATCCCTGTTTTAACAGAGGCAAAAAAGGAAACAATTACTGGCCAATAAAGGAGGATGAAACAAACGGCGACAAAAAGAAGCATCTAACTTATCTTGATGGAAAACAAAGTAGGACAATAGCATTTCTAAAATGTTTGCATTAATTCATATTAACAGAGACATTCTCTTAAAACAACATTTGCTAAGAATGTAATTTACTTTTAACAGTGGCATTGCTTCAATTTTCCAGCAACATTCTTAGATTAACAACAGCAAAATAGTTGTATGGGACATGGGACATGCCAGCACCATGTGTGTCCACATGTATAAATGGGTGATGCAGAGTATGTAGCCAAGCAGCATATCTGCGTTGGTCCCATATTTGTTCTCTATGAAACTTTTTCTTATGTGAGGGCAGCAAATCTAGTTCTGCACAAACTACCCGACCCCCAGTTTCTTTCCCTTTTCAACAAAGAGATTGGTTCCTTACAGATGTCTGTACTGGGTTACCCCCTTTTCCCCTTTTCGACCAACAAAGCGGCTGGATAGCCAGTCTATACTACTTTCCCTCCCTCCTTTCCTCATTGAACAACGTCCTAGATTCATGCTCCACCCCACCGCACCCTTCTTTCCACTTTGAACCAAGACCTAGATTCGACTACAGAATCAAAAAAGATCCGCATGCAGCTAGAGCAATGATGGTTTCAAAGAAACTAATACCTTAGGGTTGTCGGGATGTGGCAAGGCATGCAGCTCCAGGCTGGATCTGCCCACACTACGCATGACAGCGAGGAAGAAGGGGTCGGCGGCCCTCCCGCACAGGCACTGGGTGAAAGAGAACAGTGCAGACGGTAGTGGATTGCCTCCCTCGCCAAAGGCGATAGAGTGAATGTTGCACCTCCTCCCCTTCCCGGTGCGACGGGATCCAGACGCCTCCTTCACCAGCTGTGAGGGGGGAGAGAGAGACAGAGGCCACAACGCAGTCTTGTTTAGATCAGGTGAAGAGGGTGAGAGACTGTGAATATAGCAAACCCTAGCAAAGGAACGCTGAGCCTCAAGCGTGTATATATATATATGTAGTGCGGCGAGATTGTGGAGAGTGCAAACCCTAGCGAACAAGTGCTGAGGCTCCAGCTTATATAGTGTACTACATATATACTGTATTACGGACTGAGCTCCGGTGCCTTAACTACACCTGCCTTTGGCTGTATGACAGGTGGGCCAGCCACATTTTCGGCCCACCTGTCATACACCCAAAGGCAGGTGCACTAAGTCAATGAAGCTGCGTCCATATAGTACTCGTGTATACTACTAATACATAGCAGAGTGGGTTTCTTATTCTCTCCGTAACAATTGTTTTAAATTGTGTAAGTACGAAATGAAACTCTTTATTTAACGTACCAGTGAAGAAAACTACTACTTCCAATGAACTAATGATCCACGCGTCCTGGTCGCACTTCCTGTCCTTCACGTGCGGTACACTACCCTCCCTTAAGTGAACAACCACACATGCGCCAAATTATCGGAAACGTGTGAGAGTGTGTATAAATAAAGAATTTCAATTTCAATTATCAGAAAGGTTTGAGAGTATGTACAGTTTGCCCTCTCTCAATAATTATGGTTTGTTGTGTTCGGCCTAAACTTGGTCAAACTTTACAAAGTTTGACTTCAGTCAAATCTAATATGCAGAGTAAATAAAAATGGAGGGCTACTACGTCCATCCGGGTTTTTAGTCCACACCATTTTTTAAATCAAAGTTAATAGCTGGACAAATAAAATTAAAGGGGAGCTGGAGACAAAGTTGTGAGAAGGCTTAGAAATCAATACAAAACTTATGCTCTTAGTACCAACATCGATCCTTCTTCGATGAAACATTTGGTTCATAGCCAATTGTGTGATAAAATTGCACCAACATGAAGACAACTGTGTCTCCAACACAACCAAGGTGAACTGATGAAGGATATCATCTTTGTGGGTAACAAGCAAAGAGCACTGATGAAAGACAGCTTGTTTTTCATGGAAAATCAATCAGCTTCACCAGCCAACGCAACCATGAGGCGCAACCATGAGCATCGACAGGTCATTGTGGTGATGCATCATCCATTTGGCATCAAGTTTGGGTGAGGCACCTATGAATTTCGACAAATCCTCACTGTGGTCTGTTTCTTCTCATTAATCCAGCTCGAGGAAGGAAGTACCACGTGGCAGAGGACAGTGAGGCGGAACAACAATGGCCATCCAATTTTGTGCAGTTCCACTAAAATTGAGGAAGACATGCCCGGGTATGGAAATACACATCGCTGTTTGCACAAATATAAAAAAGGGATATAGTGTTGTTACTTGTTTTGGTAGTGGTACAAGATTAACAACGACATCTCAATTGTCAATAAGAATTAATGAAAAGTACACCAACAAACAGAAGAATCATGATTATCTTGATGGGAACTAAACCAGGATACCTGAGAAAAAAACATTTCTTCATTTAACCAGTGATAGTATTAGATTAGCAGCAACAATAGGAGCATATGGACAACGACCGCACAACCACCATGTACTTTTTGTCGAAACATCATGTATTCCTCCACCGAGGCATAAATCAGGACAACTTTTCGAGTGGCATTTCCTCTATAATAGTAAGTGATGTTGGACCAGTCGACGAACCCTAGCTACTATACATGGGGAGCTGGGGAGTAGTTGCATAGAAGAAAACCCACATGCAGCGACCTGGGGAGCTGGACCAGTACAAGAAGTTATACCTCAGGTGGGAGAGATGCCGCTTAGGCGGGCGGGCGGGATCTTCCCAAACGACGGAAGCGAACAAGGGCGCAGAGGACCTTCGTCCGCGCCAGCACCAGCTCCGAGAGGATGGTGCGCATCGGCTTCCTCCATTACCAACGGCGACAACGTTAACACTGCACCTCCGCACCTCCCGTGGTGGACGGGATTTGGCCGGATCTCTGACCACCGGTGAGGAGAGAGATAGAGTGGACACTGTCGTCCTCTTTTGATATGGAGAGGGTGAGAGAGCGAGACATGAGAAACCCTATCAAATAAGAGCCTATATATACAATGGAGTAAAAAAATCTCTTCATAGCAGTGGTTTTAAATAGAGTACACGCGTTCCTGGGAAAAAGAAATGAAAAGTGGCGGACAATTTTTTAACGTACCAAGAAAGAAAACTCGATCAAAAAAACACGCCCCTGCTTCCAGGTCACAAGAGTCGTCGCGCACACACACATAGACATACACATGCATATCCGTGTTTACGTAAAATTCCATCTCCATCTCCATCTCTAATCATATTTGTCCAACAAGCACACTATTTTCATTGTTAATTATATACGCAGCAATATTAACATACAACATCTCTTGTTTGCAGGCGTCCGGACTGCTGCCACACCCGCTCCTGACCAACCCGAACCCTCCTCATCACCTACGCGTGCTTCCTGCCCGAAACAGTCAGTGCCGCATTCATGCCCTGGCGTCGTTCATAGCCTTGGGGGAGGAGGCCGGAGGAGGCGACCCGCTGTCCATCACCTTTGAATCCAGCGAATTCCCCGAAGATGAGGATCGCTGGAGGTGGGAATGAGCCGGACTGCAGTGCATGATTCAACATGTTAAAACCACGAACTAAAGCAGCTGGATATATGTGTGCATAAGTGCCTTTGAGTACTTACGATTTGGCCAGGGGATTCTCCCTGGGATGCCACTCAGAGCTGCTATCGGAGTATGATTCGTGATTATCCGCACGGGAGACCCTCCCTTTCTTGGATGCCTCCGCCTCTGCCTCCAGATCTGTGGAGGCCGCCCTTTTCTTCATTCCCCCCTTGGGGGGAGAATTGCTTTCCTCCTCCTCATCATCATTCTCGGCGGTGGAGGAGTGGGTTTCGGCGTCTTCGGACGTTGCGTCTCAAGTGCCTTTACGGTGCAGGTCACTTCTTGCCTCCTGGCCCTTCTTCTTGGCCTTCTTCTCCGGTGCCTGGTATGGGGTCGGAACCAGCATCTTCGTTAGAAGAGGGATAGCTGGGTTTTCAGGCAGCGGAGCCAGACACTAAATCCGCTCCGCCTTCTTTATCCAGCCCTGAAAAGACAAATGGAGAAGCTTAGAAATCTTCCTTGAATGCATAGGTAGAGATACATCTTGAAGTATGAAAAACTTACCAAACTGGCTAGTTGAGTCAGGTTATATCCGCAGTCCTCGGTCGTCTTCGGCCATGTCTGATTGGCCTTGAAAAGCACCTTCCAGATACCTTCTAGCATGGAGCCAAAGAATCGTTGCAAGGTCTGGTGCTTGGCCGGATCGAACTCCCACAGATGGCAAGTCCGACTTTGGCAAGGAAGGATCCGGCGAAAAAGCATCACCTGGATCACATTGACGAGCTTGATGTTCTTGTCCACCAAGCTCTTGATGCGCGTTTGCAGCGTTGACACTTCGTCCGATGACGCCCAGTCCAGGCTCTTTTTCAGCCAAGAGGTAAGCTGCATTGGGGGCCCGGACTTGAATTCGGGGGCCACGTCCCAGGTGGTGTCACGGGGCTCTATGACGTAGAACCACTGCTGCTGCCACACTTTGACGGTCTCCACAAAGGTGAATGTAGGCCATGTGACGTTGGATAGTTTGCTCACCATGGTGCCTCCGCACTCTGCATGTTGACCATCACCACTTTCGGCTTCACATTGAAGATCTTTAGCCATAATCAGAAGTGGGGTGGGATGCGGAGGAAGGCCTCGCACACGACAATGAATGCTGAGATGTTTAGGAAGGAATTTGGGGCTAGATCATGGAAATCTAGCCCATAGTAGAACATGAGTCCATGGACGAAGGGATGGAGGGGAAATCCTAACCAGCGGATGAAGTGGGGGATGAATACCACCCTCTCGTTAGGCTCCGGAGTGAGGATGATCTGCCCCTTGGCCGGAAGCCGGTGGGCGATTTCCTGGGCTAAGTACCCCGCTTCTCGGAGCTCCGTAATGTTCTCCTCCGTGATGGAGGAGGCCATCCACTTGCCCTGCGCTCCAGATCCGGACATGGTCGGAGTGGTGTTTTGGGGGCGGAAAGGATGGAAGCTTGGGCGCTGGAGCTCGAGAACGGATGGGTAGAGAAGAAGAGGGTGTGGGTGAAAGAGTGGATCTTTATCCTCTTATAAAGTCAGCGAATATCAAGCGCCTCCCCGCTCGCCTTAAAGCTCGCCTATTCCCCAAGGGTCGTGCGGACGACACGGTTGGATTACCCATGCCCGCATTAATGAGAATCCCATGATAAGGGGACATGATCTCTGCTTCGACAATACATGCCAATGAAAACCGCATCTTGAGACGTGGAGCGGGAGGCTAAAAAATGGTTTGAAATAATGACCTGGCAAGGACGTAATATCCCTCTACAAAAGTTGTCAGTAGATGGGACATGTGAAATATTATACTCTTTGCGGCTATGTGTGGTGCCTGTTTTGCAGAGCCGGACACGTTTTCTGTGTTCAAGGACTACTTTGAAGTGTTCGGAAGAGGAACCCGCCTTGCAATGCCGAAGACAATCTGCGCACCAGACACATCATCATTGAAGCCTAGTTCAGGGGCTACTGAGGGAGTCTTGGATTAAGGGGTCCTTGGGCGTCCGGGCTATGTGACATGGGCCGGACTAGAGGGCCATGAAGATACAAGACAAAAGACTTCTTCCCGTGTCCGGATGGGACTCTCCTTTGTGTGGAAGGCATGTTTGGCGTTCAGATATGAAGATTCCTTTCTCTATAAACCAACTCTGTGTAACCCTAGGTCCCTCTGGTGCCTATATAAACCGGAGGGTTTAGTCCGTAGGGGCAATCATAATCATACAGGCTAGACAGCTAGGGTTTAGCCATTATGATCTCGAGGTAGATCGACTCTTGTAATCCCATATTTATCCAACATAATCAAGCATGAAGTAGGGTATTACCTCCATCAAGAGGGCCTGAACCTGGGTAAACATCGTGTCCCTGTCTCCTATTACCTTCGATCCTCAGACGCATAGTTCGGGACCCCCTTCCCGAGATCCGCCGGTTTTGACACTGACATTGGTGCTTTCATTGAGAGTTCCGCTATGTCGTCGCCAGAAGGATCGGTGGCTCCATCAGTCATCTACAACAATGCTGCCCTAAGAGAGATCTTCCTCCCCGGCCAGATCTTTTTGTTCGGCAGCTTCGCACTGCGGGCCAACTCGCTTGGTCATCTAGAGCAGATCGACGGCTATGCCCTAGGTCACCAGATTAGTTTTGGAAATCTGGATTATGTTGCTAATATCCAAGGAGACTTGATCTTCCAAGGGTTCGTGACCCCAACCCCTGCTCTGGCCTTAGATCCGGAGCGCATCACCAGGTCCGAAGACGGGATTCCCGAGCCCGCCGGACTCTCTACGGCTATCAAGCCTAGTACGGGAGAGCCGGATGAAGCAACACCACTGGCAATCATCATGAAGCCAGACTCTTCTCGAACACTGGCTCCGAACCCTCGGAGTCAGCATCGTGTGAGCTCAGCCGAGGAGTTTTCTTCCCGCCGTACTCCACGGACTCTTTTCTCCCTTCCCAAACCTCGCCTTTCAGTGAGGCTCTAGACTTAATGCGATCCCTCGTTATTACAGAGGGGAAATGTCCGAACTACGCCCAGCCCAGACTAGGGGCTGAGAGCAGGGAATTTTATGTCCAACCCACCACCCACTTCATAGCCACTGTCGAAGATTTAATCGACATGCTCCATTACGGCTCCGAAGACATTGACGGTATGGACGACGATGCCGAAGAAGAGCAGGCCGAAGACCCGCCGTTTACCGGACGCTGGACGGCCACCTCTTCATATGACGTGTACATGGTGGATACACTCAAAGAGGGTAATAGCGATAACGAGAAAGATCCAGTTGAGGATAAACCTCCTGAGATACAACCAAAGCGTCGATGTCAGCAGCGCTGCTCTAAATCACGCCGTGGAAGAGACAGCAATACCGGCACCAGAGATAACAATACACTGGATGATGTCGAAGACCAAGAAGACCCCATCGAGCCAACCTCCTAACAGGACGATCGGGAAGATGGGAAAATTGCCCTGATTAACAGGCTGCAAATGAAGACTCAGAGGATAATAACAATCTTCCACTCTCCGAGGATGAGGTGAGCCTAGGCGACAAAGACTTTATCGTGCCTTAGGAACCCCTTGAGCAGGAGCGCTTTAAGCGCCGGCTAATAGCCACTGCAAGGAGCCTGAAAAAGAAACAGCAGCAGCTTCAAGCTGACCAAGATCTACTCAACGACAGGTGGACTAATGTCCTGGCAGCTGAGGAAACAGCCTCAGCGCCCAACCAAGAGTTACCCAAAGCGCAAGCTGCTACCTCAATTCAATGACAAGGCGCTGGAGCCCGTACCATCAGCACATAACGTGGCCGACCGGCCACCACGTGGCCGTGACAAAATGGCAAACCAAGACGAACACCAGCCCATACGACCTCGCCATAAAAGCAGAGACACAACAGCTCGGGGATATACGTACGACCTACGACAAGACTTGGAGAATCGAGCAGGTCAGACCAGATCGATTTATGGATCGCGGGGGCATGCCCGGTGCGCGAGGACAGATATCTAGCCGGGCGCGACAAGGATCACCACGTCCGGGCCGAAAACCGTAGACGGACTCCATCCGAACTGCGTCGCGACTTGGCCCGATATAGAGGTGCCGCACATCCCCTCTGCTTGACTAACGAAGTAATGGAACATGAGTTCCCAGAAGGGTTTAAACCCGTGAATATAGAATCATATGATGGAACAACAGATCCCGTAGTATGGATTGAGGACTTCCTCCTCCATATTCATATGGCCCGCGGTGATGATCTTCATGCCATCAAATACCTCCCACTAAATCTAAAGGGACCAGCTTGCCACCGGTTAAACAGTCTTCCAGAAAACTCCATTGGAAGCTGGGAGGACTTGTAAGACGCCTTCCATGACAACTTCCAGGGTACATATGTCCGACCTCCAGATGCCGACGACTTGAGTCACCTTGTTCAACAGCCCAGCGATTCGGCCAGGAAATTCTGGACTAGGTTCCTAACTAAAAGGAACCAGATCGTCGACTGCCCGGATGTCGAAGCCCTAGAGGCCTTTAAGCATAGCATCCGCGACGAATGGCTCGCCCGACACCTTGGCCAGGAAAAGCCGAAATCCATGGCAGCCCTCACGGCACTTATGACCCGATTTTGCATGGGCGAAGATAGTTGGCTAGCCCGTAGCAACAACAATGCAAGCAAACTTGGCACTTCTGAAGCCAGAAATAGCAACGACAAGACCCGACGCAACAGGCACAAGCGTCGGAACAATGGTGACAATACCGATGACACAGCGGTCAATGCCGGATTCAGTGGCTCCAAGTCCACTCAGCAGAAGAAGCCATTTAAAATAAGTAATCCGGGCTCATCCATCTTGGACGGAATCCTTGATCGACCATGTCAGATCCACGGCACCCCCGATAAACCCGCCAATCATACCAACAAAAGCTGTTGGGTCTTTAAACAAGCCATTAAGTTAAACATCGAGAATAAGGAGAAGGGGTCGCCAAGTGAGGACGACGACGATGAGCCCCGTCCACCAAACACTGGGGGACAGAAGAAATTTCCTCCCCTAGTCAAAATGGTGAACATGATATACGTTACTCATATCCCCAAGAGGGAGCGCAAATGCGCGCTCAGGGACGTCTATGCGATCGACCCAGTCGCCCCAAAATTCAATCCATGGTCATCTTGCTCGATCACTTTCGATCGCAGGGACCATCCGACCATTATCCGTCATGGCGTCTCAGCCGCACTGGTCCTCGACCCAATCATCGATGGATTCCACCTCACGCGAGTCCTCATGGACGGTGGCAGCAGCCTTAACCTGCTCTATTAGGACACAGTCCGCAAGATGGGCATCGATCCATCAAGGTTCAATCCCACAAGAACTACCTTTAAAGGAGTAATACCTGGTGTAGAGGCCTGTTGCACGGGCTCAATCACATTGGAAGTCGTCTTCGGATCACCTGATAACTTCTGCAGCGAAGACTTAATCTTCGATATCGTCCCCTTCAGCAGTGGCTATCACGCACTGCTCAGACGAACCGCATTCGCTTGCTTCAATGCGGTGCCACACTATGCCTATCTCAAACTTAAGATGCCTAGACCACGCGGTGTCATAACAGTCAACGGAAACATTGAACGCTCCCTTCATACCGAGGAGCACACCGCTACCCTGGCAGTGGAAGTACAGGGAGGCCTTATCAAGCAGAACATCAATTCGGCGGCCAAGCCCCCAGACACTATTAAACGAGTCCAGACTACTCCGCAGCATGACAGTCCAGCGCGTCAGGAGTTTGACTAGCAATTCAGCCTCCGTCTCAATCTCGACCAAATTGCGGCGTACGTCCCGCGCATACATAACTACGCATTAAAAATACCATGGGCAAAGATGGAGGCATAACCCGATCACGGTCCATAATACGGCTCGACCTTATCTGGGCACTCATACTTTCCCTTTTCTTTCTATCCTTTTCAGGTTTCTTTTCCACAGGTCCCTCACGACAGCCTGATCATCGATCCTTTCGAAGGATAAACGCACCAAGGAGGCAAGCAGCATAGACGTGTGGCGGAATACCTAGATGATATTTTTGACGATCACTTTGCCTGTTTTTAGGACCTGCGCGTAGCTTCCCTTGGCCTCAGCATGTTAAATAGCCCTGTTGCTTATCGCATTATTTGTACAAATACGCTTTGACGTATCAATCAGACTATAATGGAAATTGTCCGAACACTTTTACAGTACAATTCAGCGCCCTGAATATAGCATTATATGCATCGACTCCGAATCATGTCTTTGGTCAATAGTTGGGTTGCCCGGCTCCTGTGCTTGCTACCTTACATTCCGTCTTATCGGCTAGGGTAGTAAAGGGAGAACTACTACGATTGTGTTGGTTCATCCGGATAAACACTTCGGTAGATAAAGCCGAAAACTGACTGTCATGATGCACCGAGAGCTGGTCAGCTATTCGGTGGCTAAACATAAATCTCTTGCAATTTTTTCCGCATTATGCAACGGATCGGTCTTCGCCCGATAAGTTGTTTACATCACCCTAGTCCGAATAAACAAATACTAACTAGGGGTTGCGCCTACACTCCTATTGTCAAACTCCTACGGCTAAGTGAGGGTGATAAAGCCACATAGTCCAGTTGTCTGGTTTGATGCACTAAACACGTCCTTCAACGACCAAACTCTTAGGTCAAGTGTGTTTAGGTTCCAACCGAACACCCCCGTACTACCTACATGGGGGCTGAAGCCAACGACTGGCCAACTCTTTGATTTAATAAACGGCCACACAGGAGGAAATATTTTCAAAAAAACAACAAGCAAGATATTACATATAGGCTTTGTTCCATAATACATGACCGGATACATTCATTCAAAGATAATGTCCTTCGCACACTTGCCCGCTACAATGCGGGATCCTTCCAGGACATCATCAAAATATAGCTCGGAGTTGCGGTGCTCTTTGCCCATAGGCGGTCCCTCGGTCGTAAGCTTGACGGCGTTCATCTTCGCCCACTGTACCTTGACACAGGCGAAGGCCATCCGTGCACCTTCGATGCAGACCGACCGCTTTATGGCATCAAGCCGAGGGCAGGCATCGACCAGCCGCTTCACGAGCCCGAAGTGGCTGCTGGGCATGGCTTCGGCAGGCCATAAACATTGGTTTCTCTCCGTTTCCATTCTTTCTTCGGAAAAATGGAAACTTTTCAATCCATTTTCATTCCTACTCCAAGGTTGCCCCGTTACCACAATCCATCAAATACAAAGGAAAACTAACACGCATGTGAGGGAGTCTTGGATTAAGCGGTGCTCGAGCGTCCGGGTTGTGTGACATGGGCCTGAATAGTGGGCCATGAAGATACAAGACAAAAGACTTCTTCCCGTGTCCGGATGGGACTCTCCTTTGCGTGGAAGGCAAGCTTGGCGTTCAGATATGAAGATTCCTTTCTCTGTAAACCGATTCTGTGTAACACTAGGTCCCTCCGATGTCTATATAAACCGGAGGGTTTAGTCTGTAGGGGCAATCATAATCATACAGGATAGACAGCTAGGGTTTAGCCATTATGATCTCAAGGTAGATCGACTCTTGTAATCCCATATTCATCCAAGAGAATCAAGCAGGAAGTAGGGTATTACCTCCATCAAGAGGGCCCGAACATGGGTAAACATCGTGTCCCTGTCTCCTGTTACCTTTGATCCTCAGACGCATAGTTTGGGACCCCCTACCAAAGATCCGCCGATTTTGACACCGATAGCATGCTGGTGCATGTCAATGATTCACAGATCATAGCCACTATTTACTTCACAACTAGAGACAAAAGTTGTGAGAGCGTGTACAAAAGAAAAACTATTGATGGGGTCACTACAACTTAAACCCTAAGCACTATACAGGATTTAATTTCCTGGCGAGGTAGAACCTGTCAAAGGAAAGATGGCTGGCACCCTCGGATCATACCATGCTTTTGTGCAGTTCCAGTAAAATCGAGCTGAGCATCCCTGATGGCAAATATATTAAGAAGTGTGATTAGAATAATAGTACTGGCACTAGTTCATGAGACATAAACTCATCACAAATAGAAGCCGGTAGAAGTAGAGAAAGATCGACATGGAGATGGAGCTACGTGTGGAGCTGCGGCAATGGAGCAAGCCGGCTCCAAAAGGAAGATGTACTACCTGGGACGTCGGGCTGTAGCTAGAAGGGTGGTTGGGAGGTGGCATCAGCCCATACCGTGGGCACCCCCGATTGGGACGCATCGACTGTGGGTTTTCTCCCTCGCCGATGTCGACCGCGTCTACGCAGAACATTCTTCCCTTCCCCCAGCGGCGGGATCCGGCCGTATATGTGACCAGCGGTGTGGCCACCGTCATTCTATGCTTGTGAAGAGAGTAACCCAAGCAAGCAGGCTTGTAGCTTAGGCTCCTACTAGTGTATATATAGTGGTTTTCTTTTTCTCTGCATATCAACCATTTTATATTGCGTACATGTCATTGAAGAGTGAAATGATGGTTGCTTCTTCCGACTAACTTACTATGTGATTTGACTGCTCCTTAGTGGCCCCTACACGTACTCCCCTACGTGTATGACCGTTCCTGAGTCTCTCCTGTACTTATCTCTATTTTCTTGCATGACACATAGACAGGATGCACATAGAGGATTTTTGTTATTGCACATTGTTACGAAGTACTGTACTACTAGTACATAGTCCCTCCTTCCGGTTCACTACTGGTACTCCCTCCGTCCTGGCTTATCGGTCCCCTTTGCACTCAATTCATGGGCTCGTTTTCCTCAAGAAATTGTCTTTACCAACCCTATTAATATCGGGAATGCATGCGTGAACAATGAATGATTAAACCTTGCATACAACATTTTGACAAAGCATTGACTTATGAACATGTGAATGCGAGGGACTACAACCTCGTGGATGCATGCAACAGTCACACGTACACATGGACGCAAAAACGCGTGCGACGCCCTAATGCATGCATGTCTGAGCACACGAGGAAACACACACGGTCACACTCAAGTGCTCAACCTACACGTGCATGCACACAAATACTCAGCCAGTGTGAGCTAGTGACAGTATAAACAACGGAAAATGTATATATTGAGCGCAATGAGTGTATTATGAAGTTCACTGACTGTATTTTTACAAATATACAGTGACAGACAGTGTATTTATCTCGTTTGAAATTAAGCCATATTAACTGAAAAGGAGGCAGCATGGACTAGCATTACTTTGTTGTGTCTCGTCAACTTGCCGAACAAGGAGAAGCTTGCAGGACGGGAGAAGCTTGCGCGTGGTGGCTCGCAGGACAAGGAGAAACTTTTGACTAATGCAAGCTCTCCCTCGCTTGGGCGGTGGACATGCAATAGTTAGTTTGGTGTCAAATTGCCAAAAGCATACACTATACTAGTACTATTATTGTTTGACTTCCCGAAGAGGCGAACAACCAAGCACAAAGTTTACTAGTACTAGTACTACTACTATAGAGGTATGTACTATACTACTAGGAACCGGGTGGAGGAACGTCTGCACTCTTATTATATTTTTAAAATGTGATAAACCAATGTTCAACACATTTGGTTCTCTTCGAGGGTTCTTGCATGTGATAATGGAAGTTGATTGCATGGAACACTTGCCACAATTCTCCCTTAATTCTGGCTCATATCCTGTTACAAATAGGAGCGCTCGGTAATATTTCCTCTTTTTTTGTTATTCAACATGTAAACAGGTCAGCAAAACTTGCGACGCATCTTTGTGCGAACCGTGCTTGCTGCACTTTGAATGTGGCGGAGAGCTGGCTTGATGAAACACCTCACTTCCTTCTTCTTTTTTGCAGGGTACCTCGCTTCCTAGTGACCAGTATCTTGGCTGATCGTCCTAAGAATGCTTATATATGAATAAAGCTCTCTCATTTACCCGCAAAATAGATTAAGCCATATTAACCGGAAAGGAGGGAGTATATGGACTAGCACTACTTTTTGGTGTGTCCCATCAACTCGCAGAATGAGGAGAAGCTTGCAGGACAAGCTAAAGCTCGCTTATGCCTTTTGACTAATGCAACCTACCCTCACCAAGGCTGTGGACATGCATTAGTTCAATAGGTGTTAGATTGCCAGAGGCATACACTATAATACCCAACATGCGGAGTACCATCATTGTTCGACTTCACAAAGAGGCAAAGAGCCAAGCGCAAGGTTTAGTAGTACGAGTAGTACTACTACTAGAACCACATGCTGGAGCGTCTGTACTCTTATTTTATTTTAATCTCTGATGAAGTACACATTTATTCGGGAGAAGGGCGGAAAACGGAAGCCCAATAGTATAGTATGAAAAAACATCAAACATGCAATGATGATATCGATCAACCATGCTCGAATATATCTTGGCCTCCATGTGAGCCCGTCTATGTGTTCTCTCTCTTCGTCTCTCTCAAGGAACGGCGGGTTGGCCATTTTGCCATCAATTGAGATTGTTTTGCTCACACTCCGGTCCCACATGTCAGTGATATGCCAAGAGGAGGTGCGTTGACCGACTAGCCATACGTGTACTTGGTTTTGCACCTTCATACTACTCCTCCCTCCGTCACAGTTTACAGGGCGTGCTTTATTCTGATGCATTTCCACCACTAGAGAGACTTTAGATGTGTTTAGTTTAATGCTCAATAATTAGGGCGTGGTAACGGCAATCAAGTCCACAATTTTTCTCGATGTACTATGGAGTGGAGTAAGTGCATGCATGTGTGTACCCGGGGTGGAAGCACTGCATGCATGTGTGTATGCATTATTTCCTCTAGTAATAGACGCCGTGCTATAACTACCAATGCTATTTTTCAGGCTGATAGCTAGTCGCCTTGGTCCCAGAGTGTAAGTGCATCTAGTGCCCCTTAGTGATTTTGGTGTATTGAAGACTTATAGGTTAAGGGACTAATATGTTTGTGAGTACACAAGACTATAAGTCTATGAGGAGTTTGATATTTACAGAGAAAGTTGACCCCTAAAAATGAATGTCTTCAATTGAAGACTTTGGCTTTCTGAAGACTTTGAAAGTGAAGAAATTGGTGTGACCCTAAAGACTTGATAATCATGCGAGGAATATGGAGCGTGAATACTTTTGTTTTCGTAGTTTCATTTTCTCCTTCTTGAATCATAGGAAACAGCGTACTGCTAAAGGGGGTCGAGGAAAAACTAAGGAAAAGTTTCCAAGTGATGCTCATCTCAAAATACTACACCTACCAATCTCTTCGAGTGAAGCCATTGGAAATCTCATACAGTTCAGTCAATTTCTTTAGTGACAGAGACGAAGTTCTTTTGGTCTCTGAGGAATTTGTTCTAACTGAGGAGTTAGGAATTTGCTTGTGCGGATTGCCTACAACTGAGGAACATGATAGCCTTGAGGAATTTGAACCTCAAATTTCTGACAGTTGCTGTGCTACGTGCCAGTTGTCCCAAAGTATCTACGCACCTAACAGTCATATCATTGAAGGGCATTTATGTCTTATCATGTCGGGCTGCTCCCTAGCCTATAAATAGCCGTCCCCTACAACCACTAGTTGGTTGGCTGCTCCAAGAGAAACTGACACGTGTTATTGAGAGCATCCCATCCTCTGAGGACTTTGAGCGAAAATCATCAAGTGAGGAAAACCCAAACCCAAACACCTACAAACCCAAAGTGATTGAGCATCATTGAAGAGATTGTTCCTGTGTGGATTTGATGCTTGTTACCTTTGAAGAATGTGCATCTTCCAGATGGTTAGGCGTCATGGTCTAGAGCATCCAAGAGGAAATTGTGGATCGCCGAGTGACCGAGTTTGTGAAGGTTTGGAAGTCACCTGAAGACTTACCAAGAGTGATTCAGCGAGGTCTGTGTGACATTAGCTCAAGGAGAATACCATGAGGACCGTGTGTCCGGGACTTTGTGTCCTCAGGTTTAAATACCTAGCCTCTCCAACCAGATGTACATTTGTCACAGCAGTTGGAACTGGTCTACCAAATCATTGTCTTCACCAAGCTAACTGGTTCTATTTCCTCAACCCTTTCATTTCCTCATTAATGTGTTGTGTTCTTGATCGTTACTGTTTGAAGACTTTGACTGAAGACTTTCTCATTTTCCTCAGTTCAATTTCTTCAGTCAGTTTGTCTTCAGCCTGCTTATCCTATATCTACGCTTTCTATACTCTGTGCTTGTTTTCATTTTATCATTATGATTGTGCTTATGTTCTGTTATGTGTGCATCTGAGTACTTATTCCGCTGCAAGTAGTTCTTCGCTTAGGAATTTCCTCACCCTAAAATTCCTCAGTGAAGAATTCATAAAAATTGCCTATTCACCCCCATCTAGTCGACTTAACGCACTTTCAATTGGTTTCCGAGCAAGGTACTCCCTTGTTTTGTGTGATTTTGGTTTAACTGCTTGGAGGTTTAGTTAAGTCGACCACAGGAATGAAGATTGTGTCATGCCCCATCTTTGACGGTCACGATTATCCCAAGTGTAGGGCCATGATGAAGAAGCGACTCATGGCGATGAACAACAAGCTGTGGGCCGTCACTGATATTGGTCTTACCGACCTGTGGAAGATGGCGGAGGCTGATGACATTTGCAAGTACACTCTTTTCAACCTCACGTTGAACGACATCATCTGCCCATGTCTGTCTCAAAATAAGTTTAGGAACATTATGCATCTCAGCCATGCGAAGCTTATCTGGGACCGATTCTCTGAGGTCTATGAAGGTCATCGAACTCATCGTGATCCCTGGTTTGAGGATTTCATGGAATCGCGCAAGGCTATGACTTCCGATTCAGAATCATCATCCTTTGCACCATGCCTTATGGCAAAAGGTGCCAAGGTAACAGAATGCTATCTATCTGAATCTAGTGATGAATTAGGACCCAACTATACCAAACTTGCTTCCCTTGACACTAAACAACGAAGAGCTTTGGAAAAGGTTCAAAACATGATAGATAAGAGCGATGATATGTTGGGTGAAGAAATGGATCGCACCAAAATCTTGACTAGAAATCTTTAGAGACTTCAGTCCAAGTTTGACAACCTTCAGAGTCATCATAACACTCTCTTATCTGATCATGAGAAGCTTTCTTATGAATTTATTCAAAGAAAGCAAGATCTTGAGTAGTTAATAGTGAGTTATGAAGATCTTCAGAAGGAGGGTGATTCATTACTTGCTCAACAAATCAGCGCTGCCCAGGAAGAATTCATTCCTCCATGTTTGAAGTGCATTGAATGTGAATCTGCTAATTCTTAACCTGAAAGTTCAAATGCTTCTACTGCTGCAATTTCTTCACCTGTCTCCTCTATCACTAATTCCTCATCTAAGGATATCGCTAGTATCACTAACAATGTAGGGTTGAAGGAATTGTATATGACATGCATGTACAAAAGCCTCAAATGGCATCAGGCTCTTTATGATGTGCTTAAAAAGCAGATCATCAATAGGAACCCTAGGAAAGAGGGTATTGCCTTTGAGAGGAAACTCAATGCTGATGGAACATACTGTAAGCCTGAGCAGTACCCCAAAACCTCATGGGTAGCTGCAAAGTGACCTCCAGTAGATCCATCTACTTTATCTCGCTTTACATGTGAATCTCCTCATTCTACTGATGAGTCATATGACGCCACTATAAGCTGTTCAAAACTCATAATGGTGAAGTATTTGCTAGATATGTTGGCACTAACTGCAGGAACGGTTCCCCTATGAAGAAAATATGGGTTCCCAAAAAAGGTGCCTTGAAAGTCTTAAGGTCAATGTCATCATCACACCACCTCTGAAGAGTAGGAACCCCAAATCAAATTCTTCATATGGATCAAAGTCCTCATATGAATATTATCGTGCTAACACTTCTATTCCGCAGGGAAGAACTAAGGGCTATGAATATGTGCATTATTCTTCAAACTATTATGTTCATAAGTCCTCGAAGAATTTCTCTTCTTACTCATATGCCTACCCTAACTCCTCTTATGTGAAACGAAATGGATTGGCATTTATGCCACCTTTTTCTTATGGAGCTCGCAGAATGATGAACTCTTTGCCACCCCTTCAGATTTGGGTGGTGAAGAAAAGGAACTAATCTCTTATGCAGGGTCAGTTCTCTAGACGAACTTAAAACATCTGAAGAATTTTATGGAGACCTGAATATGCTTGAAAGGATGCAAGCTAATCATGAATGTCGGTGTACAGAAGTAGGGGTTCTACTTTGTACCCCTTTACCTGTGCACGGGCAGTTAGAGCCACGCCACGGCCACACCAAGCAGGGTAGGAGAAGGGAGCCAAAGCCGCAAGGCGATCAAAGCAATGCCAAGACAGAGACACGAAGAGCAAGAGGGCGAGGTGGACTCCCCCGGCAAGACCCTTGCCGGGGCAGCCTCCATGGACCCGGCAAGGGCCTTGCCAGGACAACTTGCCCAACACCAGCGGAGCGCGCCAGCCTTGAGCCTGAGGCTTTCCAACATCACCAACCACATTGGAACCAAGGTTCGGGAGGCACCTCCATAGTGGCATGCAGATCTTTGTGAAGACCATTAACACGCAAGAACAGATGAAGACCAGAAGACGAGGCCTCCGACAACATCCTTGCCGGGGGCGACCGCAGTGCCGCGGCAAGACCCTTGTCGGGGACCCGGCAAGGACCTTGCCGAGGACATCCGCGGGGCCGCAGCCAGGCCCGGTGCGTCAAGATCCCACCACCGTTCCCATATAGTTACCAGCCCAGCCAGGCAGGCGGGCACCTGCATGGCATCGTGCGGTCCCAAATCCAACTCAGCAAGCTCCTGCATGGTGGCATGCAGATCTTCGTGAAGACGCCACCACCACGCCACCTCAGCAGCCAGCCAGCCTACATGGCGCTGGCTGCCCTGCTGGCCCGGGCATGTGTCGAAGCAGGGTGAGGCGGCTATAAAGTAGGAGGACACCTCGGAGGCGCATTTAATGCATCTTGTCCCGTAATGACAAGAGATAAACATAGCCACTGTACCCCTTTCCACCTCCTGTGTGCCACTGTAGCACCTCCTTTGACTACAAAGGAGACCCAAGGCATACTGGAGAGGGATTCGACTCTTTGGGAAAATGACGCTCGATAGCTAGTTCAAGAACACTGGTATATACACCAAAGCAGGAATAGCGTATTGCGCATCTCCGCGGCCCGAACCTGGGTAGACTCCCTTTGTGCTGGCTCCTAGACCTGCTCTTCTCACAACCCAGCGCCGCCATCCACAGTAGGGATTCTTGTGATCCCATAGGTGTCGTTTCTACCGACATCTTTGGCGCGCCAGGTAGGGGGCGCCGTTGTGAGAATCAGGTCTAGTAGCTAGTCTAGCAGCTCTTCATCGTCATGGCTCCCAAGAGGAAGATAACCATGGCGACCGGTTCATCTAGAGCCGGACTGCCCACGCTGGTGCGGGCCAGTAGCGGGCCGGTCGCAGAAAGAACCCGAGGCGCGATCCGCGAACACCCACATCGGCCTGGCAATCTAGACCCCGCGAGCGGTGTCGTTCGTGCGCCGAACGACGGACCGCACACTGCAAATTCCAGAGATGGAGTTGGGCCCCCCGCAGGTGGTGCGGGGCCCTCCAGGGGCGTCACCATGCCGCCTAACAGCAGTGTGGCAGCCTCCAAGACACCTACACTGGCGCCAATGGCACGCTCATCCCAAGTTGTGCGTGATGAGCAGTGTCACCACACTAGTGACCCTGGGCGTCGCCCTGGGAAGAGTCCCGCGCGTCCTTCACGGGACGAGGAAGGCCAGCATGCACGCCGAGGTGCTGGTGAGAATGACGGACAGCCACAGGGCCGTGATAGAGCTCCTTCTAACATAATCAGAAGTCAAAGCGCGTCACGGTCCATGCAGCTTTCGCCACCACCCACTCCAGCAGAAGCTCTGGCGCGCGCGCAGCTGCTCCTCAAGTTTCCTCCCGCTGCGGAAAAGCTCGACGAGTGGAGAGCCACTGTCCGAAGCCTCGTCGGCATCGCCAACAAAGATCAGCCGCGACCAGCAAGGCCTATAGGCCGTCGCTCCGTTGAGCCACCACATGCCAGCGGTGGGAGGGCCGGGGGTGATGCAGCCATGGTGCATTCTCCTCCCCCACGCCAGCTATAGTGGATGTCGATCCGTCGTGATGACGCTTGTGTTAATATTTCCATAGAGCCGTTCGATCCACGGACCCACCGCGATCAGCATCAAGTTCTTCGGGAGCGAGCCCTCGAAGATGCCCGAACCACGATCGAGCGCTGGCAAGATGCGCGCCACCAGTCAGATAGGTGGGTAGGGCCTACTATGGACCACCCGGCACCGGGAGGCTACGGTGGCCTACCTTATGAGGTGGGTTACCCGGCCTTCACCCTTGAGCTATGGCAGTTGCAGTGGCCCTCCCACTACACATTCAAGCCTGACGTTGGCGAGAAGCACAACAACAAGACTCACCCGTCAGAGTTCCTCAGCATCAACACCATCGCGATGCAAGCTGCTGGAGCCCGCGACGATAAGGTGCTTGCCAATTACTTCCCGTTTGCGCTCAAGCCCAATGTCATGTCATGGTTGATGCACTTGCCGGTGGACTCCATTTCTTCTTGGTCTGATCTGTGCCATGAGTTTGTTGGCGCCTTCACTGGAGGCCATCAGGCTCATGGCCAGGCAAGCGATCAGCATATCATCCCCTAGAAGGAAGGAGAAAACCTGCACAAGTACATCCAAAGGTTTAGCTGAGTGCAGTACAATATCCTGGACGTTCATCCCGCCGCTGTGATTAGTGCATTCCACCATAATGTGCGCAACCTCAAGATGCATGAGGAGCTCGCGATGAACAAGGTAAAGGATGTGGCAGAGATTTACGTTTTGGCCGATCGATGAGCTTGATCTGAAGAGGGGAGGGAGTACCCTGGCGAGGATGCCGGTGCGGAAACCGACTCCACAGACAATGACGCAGCTGCCCTGACGAAGAAGACCCGAAGCCGTAACAGAAAGCGCAAGGGCGAGACTGTGCTTGCCATCGAGGGATCCGACGACATCGGCACTGCCAGGAAGGCCAAGGCAAGCGACCCCGGAAAGGAGATTGCTGGGTGCGCCAAATGTCGGATATCGGGTTCTGGCAAAACCCTTAAGGTTTGAACTCTGGGGTGCGCACGAAGATCTTCTCCCTACCGATTTATGCCCCAAAACCTCGCCGCAAATCTAAGCTAGCACGATGAACAACACAAGAGACACGGGATTTATACAGGTTCGGGCCACCGTTCTGGTGTAATACCCTACTCCTGTGTGTGGTGTGGTGGATTGCCTCTAGGGCTGATGATGAACAGTACAGAGGAAGAATAGCCTCGCGAGGGGTGTTCTTGTGGTGGTGGTGTTCTACTTGGGAAGGATTCAATCCACCTCTGTTGGCTCTAGGTGAGAACTAGCTGATCTCTCTCTACTATGGTGGCTATCTCTATTTATAGAGGCCCTGGTCCTCTTCAAAAATATTGAGCGGGAAGGGAGCCAACAACGGCCATTTTGAAAGGGGACAGCTAGTACAGGCTATCCTGACTAAAGGCGGTCTTCGACTGTCAAAGGCACCGGTGATGACGCCATCTTGGGCTCCACGGTGACCTCCGTCCTGCCGCTCTGCTGGTCTTGGTCTCGTTGCACCAATATGGAAACCTTTGCCTGATGCCTCGGTACCCCGCGCCTGCGCTTGCCCCCTTTGCACCAAAGAGGAAACGAGGACACTGCACTGGTTGGCGCCCTCCTAGCGCCCGCCTGATCTTGATCGTCAAGGCTTGCATCACGAGCACCTCGCGAGGTGCCCCTTGCCTTGATCTCTCCGCCACCTCGTGAGCCTGCCTGGTGAGGCCGCCCCAAGGGAGGCCTTGTATCGTCCGCCCCGCAAGGCTTGGCCCCTCGCGAGGGTCTTGAGCATTTGCTGATGAAGACAGGCCATACTGGGCCACTGCTGAGCCATGCTGCAGGCCGCAGGAAGGCAAGTCTGGGGACCCCCGTTCCCAGAACGCCGACAGTAGCCCCCGGGCCGAAGGCGTGCTCGGACTTGGCTTAGCAGTGAAGCCAAAGGGTAAGTGCAGAGCACCGCAGGCCCCAACAACCTGCGGCCTTGGTCGTAGTGTGGCGGTTGATTGGACGTGGGTGTCCCCGCTTCCCCACACTACCTCGGCAACTGCCTGATTTGACGAGTCCCTGCTGCATGCAAAAAGAGTCATCATTACTTGTGATTGTGGAGGCCAACGGTTGGCCTCCTCTGGACTATAAGTACGGAGAGGCGTGAGCCCCCGTTGCCCATCTCTTCTTGCCCCGCCTGCTTCTTCTCCCTACTCCTCCTCCATTCTTGATGCAAATGGCACCGATCCGCCGGTTCTCAGCCGCAGAGAAAGGAAGGGCCCCCCGGGAGGGGCCTGACCCGCTCCTGCTGAAGATACGACCGGTCCCTGGCCGCCGCGACGAGGTTGCAAGGCCGGAGATGCCGAGGCCTTGGTACGAGTGGCCGCCTCCTGGGTTTCCACTTCCCATGTACGCCCGGGCCGAGGGCCCTGGGGAAGGAGACGACAAGCGACGCCGCCCGTACCGTAGGCGAGGTCGATGAGCCATGGTCGTGCGCGCCGTCGCTCCTGGAGTCCACGTCGCGGACTCCTCTCGCGAGCTCGTGCTCCATGCCGCGATGCCTCTAAGAACCTGGATCCGCTTACCTCCATTCTTCGCCTTCGAGATGCCGCCGAGGGGGCCTCTCGAGCTTTGGCTGCAGCACGCCGACTGCGGTACCCCGGCGACCGGAGCGGACATTGAAGTCGTCACTCTGGGCAAGGTCTTCTTGACCCGGGGCTGGGGCGAGATCGCCCGGGTCTGCCAAACAGGGGGTGCCCCCGTGATTCATTTCGAATACGACGGTGCCTCATTGATGCTCTTCAAGGTCTTCGACACAGAAAGCCGCCGGCTGGAGTGCTGCCCCAGAGGAGGCAGCCAGGACATCGACGTGGCAAGGGCTAGGCCTGCCACCCGCTTCCCCAATGGCTCCTCTGGCAGCAGCGGTGATGCTTGGGAGTCCGGCAACTCTCCCGAGCTCTTCGCGACTCCGGAGATGAGCGACGACAGCTACGTGCCCCCGAGCTCACGTCCTGCCCGGAGCAAGGCGTCTGCGTCAGGCCGCCGACGCGGCTGATCTGGATGGGGTTGGTGTCGGCCTCCCGTGGCCCACTGTTGATGATGGCGTCGGCCATGGAGGCGCATGTAGTTAGGGCTCCTTAGGATTCGCGCCTTTTGTTCCGTGCGAGGAATCTAGAAAACACCCCGTGGGGGCATGTAAAGGGTCCACAATGTCTTTTGTTGATATTATCCTTATTACGAAGCGGTGCAAATGATCGTCCTGTCCCGGCTTGGTTCCCCCTTTCTAGCCTCGCGACGACTTGGTGCTCTACGCTGACAAGTCCCGGTCCCCAGGCAGGCTTCAGCCATTGCTAGTATGCCAGGTCGCGATGCCGTGGTCAAGGCCAGGAGGTGAGCAGCATGAGGTCCAGTAAGAGCCCCTGAGGCACGATGCTCAGGAGGTCCCGCTCAAGCAGCCACCGAAAGGTGAGAAAGGAAGGCAACGTTGCTGCCACAGAGCCGCATTAGGTGGAGATTCTGTGTCGCATCAATTAGCTATTCCAGATGCAAAACTTATCTCGAAAACATGGAGTTGCTCCCTTGTGATGTGCCAGACTTGCGCGTCGGCAGCTAGCATGTAGCTGGGTTAGGCCTTCACGAGCTTCCCCTCTCTTCTCCTCACTCTCCTTCGTGCTCTATGTCCTCAGGTCCCGGCCCTTGAGCGAGCTCAGCCGCCGCTGGTATGCCAGGTCGCGATGTAGTGGACAAGGCCAGGGGGTGAGGGTTGGAGAGCCAGTAAGAGCTCCTGAGTCGCGATCTCAGGAGCCCCCCTTTTAACGGGCGAGCGGAGCGTGCGAGAAAGAAAGAGAGAGCTCGTGGTGCCACCCGCTGTAGACCTCAAGAGGTTCCTGCACACCAAAAGGAGGAGAGTAGGGGTTGCCATTACGATTGCCGACCGGCCATTCGATTGCTCTGAGAGAGTGGTGAGGGCACCGAGGGCCTGGTGAGGTGACGCTTGCGGGTTTCTGCTGCGGGCCAGAGCTCGACCACTTAGATTTGTCGATGTTGCAGGTACGGACCCATGCACAAGCGTCGTGCCAGCGTGAGCGGCTCCAGAGGTAGGTGTGAATCAAGTAGGCGGTAATCACAGGCAGGTTAAGCATGAAAGGCGAATCAACTTAGATAAAAGCAGAAAGGATACACGCCACTGGGTCAGGCCCGAGCGGCTTGGGATGATGCAGCCCGAGGGGCACCCCCAGCAAGGTAAACTAAAGACATAAGCAAAAGGGGTACATGCTGCAAGGACAGACCCACATGACCTGGGAATGATGCAGCCCTGAGGGTGCTCCCAGCTAAAATGAACTCGAAAGATGTCACCTGGTACCATTATAGAGGGAGTGTTGGAGTAGCTGAAGATGCGCGGCGAAGAGGCCGATCCTCACGAGCAACCGGAGCCCTGAGCCTCGGAGGCTCTAGGGATCTGCGTGGTTCCTCGAGGACCATCTCCATCTCCGCCAGGACCGCGTGATGCCTGGCCTCCTGAGCCGCTAGGATGCTCCGCAGGTGGCACTCATGAGTGGCAGCCGCGTTCGGTAGGCCGAAAGGCATGCGAACATAGCTGTGCAGCGGACCCTCGCAACAGCCCATGCGCGAAGGCCAGAAGCGCTCCTGATACGCGGCTCGGTTGAGCCCTGGGTAGTCGATGCAAACGCGCAGCCCGCCATCCTCGCCTGGATGGGGAGCCACGCTAGGTAAACAAAGATCGCCGCGTATGAATCCTGATTCCTGTAGCTCCTGAGTGGTCTTGGTGATGAACTCCTGAGGGTTGGGCCTTCCTTGCCCCATGCCTTCCTGAGGGAAACGTGCTGCAAAGCATGCTTGCAAGTGGTGCCCGAGCACCTCCCTCGTGATCTTGGCAAAGTCTGAGGCCCTCCAGAAGAGAGCCCCCGAGCCCTGCCCGAGGAGAGCGCCGGGCGCGCCTTCCTATGTGATGGAGGGAGGCACCCCTTGCACGGGCGCAGATCCTGACGCGACACCTCCTGAGGTGCCAACCTCCTGAGGCCTTGAGCTGGGCGATGTCTTCTTCTTCTTGGGAACTGCCTCAGGAGGGTTCTCGCTCTTGCTGTCTGGGTCCTCGATCGATGCTACTTGGAAGGTGCGCTCGAGGGAGCACATCGCATCCTTCTCTTCGCAGGGTACTATGATGATTCCGCCGCTTCCTGGCATCTTGAGGACCTTGTGGACATGTTGGGTGACCGCCATGAACTTGGCCAGGGCCGGATACCCGAGGATAGCATTGTATGGCAGGAGAATGTGGGCAACGTCGAAGTCGATGAGCTCAATATGGTAGTTGTTGTGTTGTCCGAAAGTGACAGGGAGGCGGACCTGCCCTATCGGGGTGGTGGAGCCATCAGTGACTCCTGAGAAAGGCTTGATAGGCTGAAGTTGATCATATGGCACTTGAAGGTTGTTGAACGTCTCGACAGACAAGACGTTGAGCCCTGCGCTGCCATCGATGAGGGTCCTAGTAACTTGCACATTGCTGATGACTGGGGAGCAAAGCATTGGGAGGATGCCAGCTGTGGCCGCACACTTGAGTTGATCTGCTGAGTTGAACGTGATGGCGCACATGGACCATCGGAGCGGGTGCGTGGCCTCGAGCTTAGGAAGGACTGCATTCACCTCGTGAGCAAACTGCTTGAAGATGCGCTGAGAAGCTGGGGCCTGGGCGCGGCCAAGGATGCAAGTGATAGCACGTGGCTCCTGGAAGCCCCTAGCCCCCTCGTCCTGGTGGTGGTCATCATTCCTTCTTGGCGGTGGTGGCAAAGGAGGAAGGCTTGTGTTGCCCTGTGGGTGGTTTGCGAGGCTGATCCCTCGAAGCCCCCTCGCGAGGCTGGTCCTGCCAGCGATCCTCGCGAGGTCGGTCACGCCACTCCTAGCGCGGGCCTTGGTCGGCCCATCGTCCTCCACCTCTTCCTCCTCGTCGGCCGTAGCCCCGGTCATTGCGCTCGGGGCGTCGACCGATGCGTCCTTCTCGAACGGCTCTAAGCTCCTGGCATTCGTTGGTGTTGTGGGGTGTAGAGGTTGTGGTAGGCGCAGAATCGGCTACCCTTGGACGACTCCGGCTGGTCCCTGCCGCGCTTCGTGTCTGGCTTTGTTGCGAGCACGGCTGCTCCTTTGCGCTTCATGTCCTTGGCCTTGGCCTTCTTCTCTTCTGGGTCAGCAGCTGGAAGCTCGAGGAGGGAGAGGCGCCCCTCCTCAGCTCTTGCGCACTTGGTCGCCAGGTTGAACAGCTACAGAGATGTGCATAGATCCTCGTGGATGGCGAGCTCCTCCTTCGTCTTGACATCGCGGACGCCATTGGAGAACGCTGAGATGATGGCCTCCTCAGTCTCCTTGGGAATCTTGATGCGAGCGCTGTTGAAGCATTGGATGTACTTCTGTGGGGTCTCTCCAGGCTGATACTTGATGCGGCGCAGGACACCCACGGCCGGAGGGCGGTCGCGAGTGCCCTGGAAGTTGGTGATGAAACGGCTGTGCATCTCGTCCCAAGAGGAGATCAAGCCGGGAGGCAGGTTCAGGAGCCAGGTGCGGGCACCGTCCTTGAGCGCCATGGGAAACCAGTTCGCCATGACCTTTTCGTCTCTGTTGGCCGCCTCGATGCCCAGCTCGTAGAGCTACAAGAACTCCGCGGGGTCGGCAGTGCCGTCGTACCGAGGAGGTAGATTCGGCTTGAACTTGCCTGGCCAGGCGATGCTGCATAGCTCGGTGGTGAAGGCGTGGCAACCTGCCGTGGTCACCGGAGCCTTTTGCAGATGTGGGGCTTCCTCTTGATGGTTCCCGTGTGCTACCGCCAGGGGCAGCACGGGGTCTTGACATGCTGGTGCTGGGATGTGGTCTTGACGTGCTGGTGCAGGGAGCACGTGCGCGCCTTCTTGAGGCCGAGGGATTTCTTGACAGCTCCTTTCTTGCCGTGCGGGCGCTGGACATGGTGGGTCACGTCCAGGAGCCGCGCGCCTTGGGGCCAGAGCACCTTCTTGGGGAGGAGGTGGCAGAGGCGCTCCCTGAGCCGCGTCGCCCATGCAGGATGGAGGGCAAGGCAGCAAGAGGGACGGCGCAGGAGAGCCCCCTGCGACGCTGACGAGCTCGGTGATGCGAGCGAGCCACTCCTCGTAGAGGTCGTCGACAGGGCGGTAGTGCAGGAGCTCATGTGCTAGGAGCAATGCGGCATGCGCGTCCGTGGGAGCGCGACGAGCGTGAGATGATGAACCGGCTGGGGTCAGCGACGGAGTGGCGGTGCGGCCTACCCGCCGCACTGAGGGGTGCAGCGAAGATGCTTGCTGCTCGTTCCCCACCGGGCCGGTGGCGGCGTTGGCTGCAAGCGACGGAGAATGACGAGGAGGCCCACGAACGGGAGCCGTCTGGGCGACGCGGGTGGCGAGAGCAGCCTGGCAATCGGCGCGAGCTCGGCGAGCATCTGCCATGGATGCGATGAAGCGATGGAACGCAGAACAGTGGAAAGAAGATTTCAGCACACCCCTACCTAGCGTGCCAAATGTTAGATATCGGGTTCCGGCAAAACCCTTAAGGTTCAAACTCTGGGGTGCGCACAAAGATCTTCTCCCTACCGATTTACGCCCCAAAACCTCGCCGCGAATCTAAGCTAGCACGATGAACAACACAAGAGACACAGGATTTATACAGGTTCGGGCCACCGTTGTGGTGTAATACCCTACTCCTGTGTGTGGTGTGGTGGATTGCCTCTGGGGCTGATGATGAACAGTACAGAGGAAGAACAGCCTCGCGAGGGGTGTTCTTGTGGTGGTGGTGTTCTACTTGGGAAGGATGCGATCCGCCTCTGTTGGCTCTAGGTGAGAACTAGCTGATCTCTCTCTACTGTGGTGGCTATCTCTATTTATAGAGGCCCTAGTCCTCTTCCCAAATATTGAGTGGAAGGGAGCCAACAACGGCCATTTTGTAAGGGGACAACTAGTCCAGGCTATCCTGACTAAAGGTGGTCTTCGACTATCAAAGGCACTGACGATGACGCCGTCTTGGGCTCCACGGTGACCTCCGTCCTGCCGCTCTGGTGGTCTTGGTCTCGTTGCACCAATATGGAAATCTTTCCCTGATGCCTCGGTACCCCGCCTCTATGCTTGCCCCCTTTGCACCAAAGAGGAAAAGAGGACACTGCACAGGCTGGCTCCCGCCTGATCTTGATCGTCATGGCTTGCGTCATGAGCACCTCGCGAGGTGCCCGTTGCCTTGATCTCTCCGGCTCGTCGCGAGCCTGCCTGGTGAGGCCGCCCCTGGGGAGGCCTTGTGTCGTCCGCCCCGCGAGGCTTGGCCCCTCGCGAGGGTCTTGAGCGTTTGTTCATCAAGATGGGTCATACTGGGCCACTGCTGAGCCACGCCGCAGGCCGTAGGCAGGCAAGTCTGGGGACCCCCGTTCCTAGAACGCCGACAGCTGCTTGCCGGGCCTTGGTGGCTGCCGATAAGCCAGGGGGCTCCGACAAGCAGTATTCCAAGATCCACCGCACCAAAGGCCACGACCTCCAGAACTGCCGACAAGTTGGGCTGCTCGCTGAGAAGCCGAAAGCTGAATATGAGAGGCGAGACAAGGAGAAGGGTCAAGATGGTGCCGAAGGATCCGACAAGAAGCGTGGCGGCCAAGGAGGCCACCGCAGCAAGGATAACTAGCAAGAGAGGCCCGCCCGGGGCCGCAACAAGAAGCATGAAGACGATGATCATGACAAGGATGACGAGTCCGGCGACCATGAGTTTCAGAAGGCTACAGAGGCCATGTGCATCGACACTGGCGCCTCGCTGCATGCATCTCACCACCAGCTCAAGTATTGGGTGCGTGAGATCACAGTGGTGGAGCCATCACTCGATGCCCGGAAGCCACTCAAGTGGTCCAGCATTCCTATCATCTTCGACACCGAGGACCACCTTGACTGCACTACTGCGGTCGGGTGTTTGCCGTTGTTGGTTTCTCCAATGATCCGCAACCTCAAGGTGACGAAGATGCTAGTTGGCGGCGAGGCCGGTCAGAACTTGATCTTGCCTGTTGTGATCAAAAGGCTGCAGATTCCTGATGGAGACCTCGAAGAGACGGGCACGTTTCAAGGGGTCAACCCGGGGAGGAGCCAGCCGAAGGGAAAGGTCATGCTGCCCGTGACGTTTGGAGGCGAGTTGAATTACAAGACGGAGAGGATTGTCTTTGATGTAGCCAAGATCCCCTTGCCCTACAACGGGATCCTCGGCCGCCCGGCACTGGCCAAGTTCATGGCGGCTTCCCATTATGCCTACAACACACTCAACATGCCCGGGCTGAGGAACATCATCACCGTCCCCTCCGACAAGAAAGATGCACTGATTTGCGCTGACCAACTCTACCGAGAAGCAGTTGCAGCAGCTGCCGCCAAAGCACTTGCTCATGCTATCGAAGCCCCAGGAGGGAAGAAGACCGGCGAGACCTCTCGCACCCATTCCGGCAAGCGCACCTCTTCGGGGTGTTGCGCTCCCGTCGAGGACGTGCCAAAGAGCTCCACTGGCAAAAGCAAGAGATCCAGAGCTACATCACCAGAGACTAAGAAGGTGTCCGTCAAGGAGGATGGCACGGGAGGAGCTTTTACCATAAGCTCCACCCTCGATGGCAAATAGGGAGGCGAGCTCGTCACTTTCCTGTGGGCGAATTTCGATGTGTTTGCATGGCAAGCATCTGACATCCCCGGCGTTCCCAGTAAGGTGATTGAGCACCATCTTGCTGTCTGTCCTCATGCGCGCCCCGTCAAGAAGAAGATCAGAAAGCAAGATTTGGAAAGACAAGAGTTCATCACAAAAGAGATCATAAAGCTAGAAGTGATAGGCTTGGTGAGAGGGGTGCTCCATCCGATGTGGCTGGCCAATCCAGTGGTGGTGCGCAAGGCAAACGGGAAGTGGAGGATGTGTATTGATTACACAGATATCAATAAAGCTTGTCCAAAAGATCCTTTCCTGCTGCCGCGCATTGACCTGATTGTTGACTCCATGGCCGGGTGTGACCTGCTATCGTTCCTCGACGCCTGCTCAGGGTACCATCAGATTTTCATGACAAAAGAAGATGAAGAGAAGACAACATTCATCACCCCAAGTGGTACGTATTGCTTTTTACGGATGCCCTTCGGGTTGAAGAGTGCTGGCTCAAACTTTGCAAGCGCAGTCCAAATTGGTTTTGAGCCTCAGCTACATAGAAATATGGAAGCTTATATGGATGACATAGTGGTCAAAACCAAGGACAAGGCAACACTTGTGCAAGATCTGGAGGAATCGTTTGCGAACCTGCGCAAGATCAACCTCAAGCTAAACCCTGAGAAGTGTGTCTTCGGTGTCCCGTCCGGCAAGCTTCTCAGGTTCTTCGTGTCGCAGCGTGGGATTGAGGCAAACCCGGACAAGATCAAGGCCATTGAGCAGATTGAGGCACCTAGGCGGATCAAGGATGTGCGTCGGCTCACTGGCTGAGTCGCTGCCATGAGCATATTCATCTCCAAATCGGCTGAGCATGCCCTTCCCTTTTTCAAGATCCTGAAAAAGGCGGGCCCAATGGAGTGGACCCCAGAGGCTGAGGCAGCGCTGCAGGACTTAAAGAAGTACCTCTCCTCCATGCCAATATTGGTTGCGCCTAGGCCGCAAGAGCCGCTGCTGCTGTATCTAGCAGCGACGAATCAAGTGGTTAGCGCCGCACTGGTGGCATAGAGGGAGGTCGACGAAGGGGCAGTGGTAATGGCAGAGTCGTTGGATGGCGAGCTAAAGCTCCCCCCGGTAGGGCCTGGGCCCGGCAAGGCTAGGCCCCCGGCAAGGTCTGACACTAGTGCGAGAGGGCCCACACAGCCAGGTGAAGTGGTGCAGAGGAAGAAGATGATGCAGCACCCAGTTTACTTTGTCAGCTCTCTGTTGCAGGGGGCTAGGTCGAGGTACCCCGGTGTGCAGAAATTGCTCTTCGGCCTCCTTATGGCCTCGAGGAAGTTGCGTCATTACTTCCAAGCGCACGAGATCACCATTGTTACCTGCCTCCCGTTGCAACGGATACTGCATAACCCAGATGCAATGGGGAGGATTGTGGAATGGGCCTTGGAGCTGTCGAGCTTTGGGTTGAGGTTCGAAAGCACCTCAACGATTCAGAGCCGAGTCTTGGCGGGGTTCATTGCAGAATGGACCTCGACGCCCGATGAGGAGATCCAGGAGACCACTCTCCCCGGCAAGGAAACAAGTCGCAACTGGGTTATGTACTTTGACAAAGCTTTTTCACTACAAGGCACCGGTGCTGGTGTGCTGCTCATCCCACCCGCCGGAGAGCACCTCAAGTACGTGATCCAGATGCACTTTCCCACGAACAACACTGCTGAATACTAGGGATTGCTCGCCGGTCTCAAGATCGCGGCAAACCTCGGGGTCAAGAAGCTCATCGTCAAGGATGATTCACACCTTGTCGTCAGGCAGGTCAACAAGGATTATCAGAGCCTGTTGATGGAAGCCTACGTGGATGAGGTGAGGAAATTGGAAGAGCGCTTTGACGGTATACAGGCAGAGCATGTCCCCCGAATGGAGAACGACATTGATGACTACCTGTTGAAGCGTGCTGCCCTCAAGCTACCTATGGAATCAGGTACTTTTGTACTTCGATTAACTCAACCATCCGTTGAACCATCAACAGAGCAGAACAAATGGAGGAAATCAGGCCTCGGTAAATATTTCCCCACCGAGCTCTCTGGAGCCGCCGGCGAGACGTTGCCGTGGACGCCGAGCCTGACGTGGGGCAAACGACTCCGACAGGGCGCCAAGCCCTGGCCGTAGAGGCAGCCGTCCCCGCGACAGAGGAGATGCCTTTGGTCCTTTCCATTGAGCCTCAAGCTCCGGCATGGGCATAGCATACCGTCCGATTCCTCCAAACAGGGGAGCTTCCTGAGGAGCAGGAAGAAGTAGAGAAAGTAGCCCGTCGGTTTGCCCTGTACCAGTTCGTTGACAACATCCTGTACAGAAAAATACCAAACAGAGTGAAATTGAAATGCATTCCCTGGGAGGAAGGACTAGAGTTGTTGGCGGAGATACATGGAGGCATATGTGGCTCCCACATAGGGTCGAGGGCCCTTGCTGGCAAGGCTCTCCCGGCGGGGTTTCTTCTAGCCCACTACCCTCCAGGATGCAATGGCACTGGTAACCAAGTGTGAAGCGTGCCAGTTCCATTCAAAAAAGCTTCATCAGCCAGCACAGGCCCTTCAAACAATCCCTCTCTCCTGGCCATTTTTGGTCTGGGGGCTCGACATACAGGGCCCTTTCCCCCGTGCCGTCGGGGGCTTTGAGTACTTGTACGTAGCAATCGACAAGTTCACAAAGTGGCTGAAGGTGGAAGCAGTAAGGAAGGTGACAGCGCAGTCAGCCGTCAAATTCTTCAAGGGGTTAGTTTGCCGCTTTGGTGTGCCAAACAGAGTCATCACCGACAATGGCACGCAGTTCACAAGCCACACCTTCATGCAATATATTGAAGACCTCGGCAGCAGGGTCTGTTTCGCCTCCATAGCACACCCACGAAGCAACGGCCAAGCGAAGAGGGCAAATCCTGAAGTACTGTGAGGCCTGAGGACAAAGATTTTTGACAGGCTGCACAAGAGCGGAAGACGCTGGATTGATGAGCTGCCGGAGGTTCTTTGGTTAATCAGAACGACACCAAGTCAAGCCACCGGCCAGACGCCCTTTGCCCTGGTATATGGGACAGAAGCAGTTCTCCCCATGGAACTCATATACGGGTGACCTCGAGTGCTCACTTATGATGAGCTTGAGCAAGAGCGATTGCGGCAAGATGACGCGACGCTCCTCGAGGAAGATCATCTTTGGGCAGCTGTGAGAGCAGCATGCTACCAGCAAGCTTTGCGCCGCTACCATAGCCGCAAGGTTCATGCCCGAAGCTTTGAGGAAGGCAACCTTGTTCTTCGGCACGTTCAGTCGGCCAAGAATTCCAACAAGTTGACACCAAAGTGGGAAGGCCCTTATCGGGTAACACGAGTCACCAGGCCCGACGCAGTCCACCTGGAGACCGAAGATACCATTCCAATGAGAAACTCCTAGAACATCGAGCATCTTCATAAGTTTTACCCATGAGGCGCGGCTGCCGGGCCCCCGGCAAGCCACCTTTTGTACAAGCCTTGCCGGCAAGGCATGTAACCCTCTGTACAAAGCCAGGCGCAGATCCTGAGCATAAATAAACAAAGCGATGGCGCCCTAAGTCATAGCATGCATGCTAGGTTGAGTCACTCCCTCGGTTAGGGTTGATAGTGCTTAGCGGCGACTAACACCTAGCATAAAGGTTGAGTTTGCATCTCTCTGTTCCTTTCCGTCCCCTTTGGTTTGCAGGGTACATGAATGTTTCTGCAGAGCTATGTGGGAGAAAGAGAACAAGCCGATGCTCCGGCCCCGGCAAGCCAAGCGTGCCGGGGGCTGAAGACATGAAGGTCCACCCACGGCAAGCTAGGGCTGCCGGGGGCTGCAGATTAAGATAAGTTCTCTTATCCCCTGTTATGCATTTCCGTATAAGATTGGGACGTATGAAGCCTCGTTTTATTCCAAGACTGTCGTGCTCCCTTCATTCCTGCCACCCGAGAACCTCTTATTGGTTTGGAATTTGGTTGTAGCTGCGGCGGCAAGGAAGCAAGCATAGGGCCCACCCCTACTTTGCCCCTGCCTCCGCCAAAGGCGTGAGTATGGTCGAATGGAGTAGGGGAGCGGCAAGGCTTGCTGTCGGGCAACGATGTTTAATTTAAAAATAACAAGGATTCGTTCCTTGGTATGGGCTTTGCTCACACACACAGGACCCAACAAGCACCCTTTTTCATTAATACGTTCCATGCAGGTATAGTTCATTCGGAATGTAAACATGAGCAAAGGGATTATAGGTTTTAGATCTAACTAAGGCCCGTGGGCTTACAAGGTAAAAAAAGATAAGGTGCCTGTAATCCCTTTCTTGTCCCTCTCCTCAGGAAACGGAACAAGAAGGCGAAAGGGCAGAAGGAGCGCCTAGGCGAGGTACGAGCAGCAGAAGATGCCAAGAGAACATGTCGGCGACCGCCTAGGGGAGAGCCGGTGATGGTGGTGCCGGGAGAAGAAATGGAAGATGAGGCAACGGTCCGTCAATATGCTATGAAGGCGTCAGTGCCATCGTACTCCGACTTGACGGCTAGCCACACGCCTTCTTCGCCTTCTCCGGCCTTCCCACGCTAGCCGCCCAAGGAGGTGACCCTGAGAAGTTCAAGGAGCCAGCCCCACCAGGAGAAGGGGCCCGGTGCAGATGCTACTGCTGTCGGCACTGCCCTGGGACGGGTGGTCTGGCACCTAGTCGGACCCGTCATCCTCCCGCCTGCTACCCTCGTCGTCGCTGCCGCTGTCCTTGTCGGTGTCAAAACCGGCGGATCTCAGATAGGGGGTCCCGATCTGTGCGTCTAAGGCTAATGGTAACAGGAGGTAGGGGACACGATTTTTTAGCCAGGTTCGGGCCCTCTCGATGGAGGTAAAACCCTACTTCCTGCTTGATTGATCTTGATGATATGAGTATTACAAGTGTTGATCTACCACGAGATCGTAGAGGCTAAACCCTAGAAGCTATCCTATGATGATTATGATTGTTCTTGTCCTACGGACTAAACCCTCCAGTTTATATAGACACCGGAGGAGGCTAGGGTTACACAGAGTTGGTTACAAAGAAGGAGATCTAACATCCGGATCGCCAAGCTTGTCTTCCATGGAAAGGAGAGTCCCATCCGGACACGGGTCGAAGTCTTGAGTCTTGTATCTTCACGGTCCAATAGTCCAGCCAAAGTATATAGTCCGGCTGTCCGGATACCCCCTAATCCAGGACTCCCTCAGTAGCCCCTAAACCAGGCTTCAATGACGATGAGTCCGGTGCGCAGATTGTCTTCGGCATTGCAAGGCGGGTTCCACCTCCGAATACTCCAAAGTGAACCTCGAACACTTAAATCGTGTCCGGCTCTACAAGACGATCTTCACATACTGCTGTAGAGAGAACGGTATTCCACAAATATAATCTGCTGACAACTTTAGCTAACGTGACATCACACCATGGTCGAGTCATTATTCGAACCATTTTCCCACAGCCAGCCACCGCACATATTGCGAGGCGGTTTCCTGGGCACATCTTGTCAAAGCAGAGATCGTGTTCCACTTATCACGGGGCTTTCATCAATATGGGCGCAGGTAGCCCAATCGTACCACCAATCGCGGCGAGTGGGGAACGAGCAGGTTCCACCAGGCAAGTAGGGAGGCACAAAAGTTTTTATTGCCTCTATAAAGAGATAAGGCCTCTTCTTCTTCACCCACGCCTCTCCCTTCCGCTCGTCCATTCCCCTTCACTCGATCCCTAGCACCCAAGTACTCGTCTCCTCTACCGAAAATAGGTTCTCCGAAGATGTCCAGATCTGGAGCAGGAGGCAAATGGATGGCCTCTACCGTCCGGGAGAAGGATATCAAAAATCTTCGAGAGGCCGGGTACCTGGCCAAGAAAATCGGCCACCATCTTCCGACGGCGGGACAGATCATCACCGATCTGGGGCCCCACAAGAGGGTCGTGTTTCTTCCTCATTTTGTCCGCAGGCTCGGGTTTCCCCTTCACCCATTTGTTCGCGGCATCATGTATTATTACGGGAATGATTTTCATGATCTGTGCCCTAATTATTTCCTTAACATCTCGACGTTCATTGTCGTGTGTGAGGCCTTTCTCCGCATTTCTCCCTACTTCGGCTTATGGCTGAAGATCTTCAATGTGAAGCCCAAGGTGGTGAACAGCGAGCACGCTGAGTGCGGCGGTGCCATGGTCAGCAAGGTGCCCAAGGTCACATGGCCTATGTGCACCTTCAATGATTCCGTCAAGGAGTGGCAGCAGCAGTGGTTCTATATCACCGAGCCGTGCGCTAAAAAGTGGGCCGCCACTCCTGAATTCAGATCTAGAGCCCCCCTGCGGCTCACGTCCTGGCCCAAGAAGGGCCTGAACTGGTCCTCATCCGACGAGCTGTCGGTGCTCCAAACACGCATCAAGGGCGTGGTAGACAAGGATGTCAAACTCGTCAATTTAGTCCAAGGGATGTTAGTTCGCCTGGTTCTCCCTTGCCAGCACCGGGCCTGTAATTTGTGGGAATACGACCCGACCGAGCACCAGACCCTGCGGGAACTCTACGGCTCCTCACACAAGGATATCTAGAAGGTGCTCTTCAAGTCCGGCAAACCGTGGCCGGGCTCCGCCGAGGACCGCGGGTATCTACTGTCCCGCTCCGCAAGTCTGGTAAGTTATCGCTATGTTCTGTCTATCCATGTTTAGCTGGCATATTCTGAGGGAGACGCTTTATCATGCTTTCCACAATTATCCCAGGAATGGACGAAGAAGGTGGGGAGGATACACTGTCTGGCCCCGCTGCCAGAGGAACCGGCAGGGCCTCTTCTGACGAAGATATTGGTCCCAGCGCCTTACAAGGCGCCGAAGAAAGAGGCCTCCAAGGAGGCCAAGGAGACCCGGAGTGGCCTCCGTCGCCGCAGTGCTTCGGACACAAAATCTGAAGACTCCAGCGCCCATCCTTCCTCCAAAGATGAAGAGGAGGAGGAAGAAGACGAGTCCTCCACGAGGGGAGGGAAGAAAAGGACGGCCTCCTCATCCTTGGAGGCCGAATCGCCGAAGAGGGGAAAAAATCTCCTTCCAGAGGCGCCCACCACGGCTACCAATATTAGCCCGAAGTGGGATCTTAGGGCCCAGCCCCTGGTAAAATCGCAAGTACACGAAATCCGAATACGCATAAGCACCCAGGATTACTAAGGTGCAATATTTTAACTTGCGCCATACTTTGTGCAGCCCGGCGAGGTCTCGCGCCGAACAGTCCTCCTCGAAGGATTCGCTGAGCTCAAATGCCCTAGAGAGCGAGACGCCTCTGAAGGCCCCTTCCCCGAAGCCTGGGCGTGACACCGAGGTGTCGTCTCAGCAGGACCCAGACCAGGGAGGGAACACCTTTGGGGCCGGATACACGGGGGCAACGGTTACCATGAACGTTGACGGCCGGGGCGATTTTGGATTCAGCCCGTAGCCGGACACGGTCCTGGAGACCTTTGAAGCTCCAGGATCAGGCGGGCAGCCCCCCTTGACGGAGGGAGGCAAGCCCGCTTTGCCAGCAACCTCTGTCCAAGCAGAGCTGCAGGGCGGCCTATCGACAGCGCTAAAGAATGCGTCCATCGTCGATGAACATCGCGCCCTCATGGGTGCGGTGATTGAAAAGATTCAGTCTGCTGAGAGCGGACTGAATGAATCCTGCCTTAGCCTTATAAAAGGCTTTGAGGTACGTTTTAGAAACCTTTGAAGATTGTCATAGTATGACCAGTAGCCCCTGATGCACTGTCCGATGAAAGAGAGAGAACCGGACAGGGGATCAAATTTCCGCTACGCAGGAGACTCGGTTGATGACATATATCTCTTTGTTTGAAAACAGGCATCTATAGCGACGATCGCCTCTCATACTTCGGAGGTGTCCGGACTAAAGCAGAGTCTGGAACGGGCCGAAGAAGAACTTGGCCAAGTGAAGAAGCAGTTAGAGGACAAGCAAGGTATGTCAGAACCTTTTGATAAGTTAAGCACAAATGAGTAGTTGTGCATGATGAAGATATTTGTATTGTGTGCTCTAGGAGCAAATGCCGAAATTGAGGCACTGAAGAAGGCTGTGGCCGAAGCCGACAAGAAGGCCGCCACGGAGCAGGCTCTTCGCGAGAAGCACAAGGCCAGGGGCATTGAAGCTGAACGAGAGCTCCAGGAGGCCGTGAAGAAAAGAGAGACCTTGGAGCAGGGTCTAGCAGGGAAAGAATCCGAACTCGCCGAAGCTCTCCAAGCCACAAATGATGCTCGGGAGGAAGCCCGAGGTGCTCTGAAGGACATTCGGGAGGCAAGGAGGATTGCGGCTGATAAGGCTTTTTTACTCAAAGCGATTTTTATATAGTAATAGGAGAAACTCTAAGCGACAAGTTGAATTCTTGTTTCTCCAGGAGCGTTTGCGGACCTGCCACGCAGCATATCTGATGCTTCGCAATTCTACCAGGCTGAAGAGAAGAAGTCTACGGAGAAGCATTTCTGGTCGCAGTATTTGGCGCCGAATTATCCGGTGCCCTTTGTCGATCAGCTGAAGCAGCTAATCGAGCTGCACCGGGTGGCCGAACTAGCCATGAAGGACTTAGTTGTCCGGCTGTGGCCCGCTGAGCCAATTCCAAGCAGTTACTTCAGACTCGTGAAGCGGATTGTTGGTGCTTGCCCTCGGCTCGAAGTCATTAGGCAGTCGGTCTGTATAGAAGGTGCACGCATGGCATTTGCCCATGCGAAGGTGCACTAGGGGAAGCTTGATGCTGAAAAGCTGATGACTGAGGGACCACCAGAGGGTAAGGAGCACCGCAAGCCCGAATTATATTATGATGGTGTCCTGAAAGGAGCCCGCCTTGTGGCGGAACAATGTACCAAAGACACTATATTTCCCTGAAGGCAGTCATGTTATCCTTTGTAATGCGGGATACTGGCACTGTTATTATTTATTGCCTATTATATGAAAAAAAAATTCTTCCTGTGCGGCCATTTAGTATATATGAATCGTGAGAGTTGGCCAGTCGTCGGCTTCTGCCCCCACGTAGAAAGTACGGGGGTGTCCGGGACATACCTGAACACTCTTTATCCCATTATTGGGTCCTTGAAGGAGGTGTTCATCACAGCGAACCAGGCAATCAGACTATAAGGCTTTATCACTATCACTTAGCCATAGGAATTCAAGTATGGTAGGTGCAGCCCCTGGTGTTCGGAAGACCGTACGAGGGGCTCTAACAGCGCCTGATCGGAAGACCGATCCGTCGCACTCTGCATTTGTTATGGCATTATGCGGAATAAATCCTTAAAGATTTTACAACCTCTCGAATAGCTGACCAGCTCTCGCCGTATCATGACAGTCAGTTTTCGGCTTTCTCTATTGAGGTGCTCGTTCGGAAGAACCGGGACACAATCACAGTAGTTCTCCCAGCGCTACCTTAGCCGATGGAGCGGAACGTAAGGTACCAAAACATGGGAGCCGGGAAACCCAACTAATGACCCCAGACATGATTCAGAGCTAATGCATATAGTGCTATAAGTTTGGGGTGCCGAGCGACCGAGAGGGTGGCTGGACTTTGTTGCCATATTATCAAGACAATGAAGCCCCTGGCATAGTGGGGCATGACACTATGTGTGAGTGCCGTTATGACGAAAAAGGCGTCAATGAGGAATGACGGCCGATAAGTGTCATATAGTCCTACATGTTGTAGTGGAGTGACATGCTTATGCGTATAATTGTGGTTTGTGCTATGAAAGGAGGTATACTGGCGGAACCTGTTGCGACCTGACGGGAGGAAGCTGGTGTGCGGATCCGAAGTGTATCCGGACTGTCTTCTTGGGGAATACTTGTGTATTTCCGCCTTGTGCGTCCGAGCTGATTCCATGTCGCCAGTCCTGTTCTGCACAAAAGTGAGCCTGTAAAGAAAAATGCTTAGAGGCATTTGCATGTTATAGGGTGGTTGAACCGCGAGGCTCTTCCCCAGCTTATGTTGGAGTACTTGATCAGAGCCTGGTCGAGCTGGGCTATCGTGCCGTAAAGTAGCTCGGACTCCTTTATTGGTGTCCGGGGGTTTGGCTGTCGAATCGAGGTTCGATAGAAAGGCAAAACTCGCTACCTCAACGACGGTGTACTTTCCAGTGTCGGGGTGGAGTTCGGCCTTGCCCATAGTTGTGACTATGTCACGTGGGTCTGGCATGGTGTGGCACCGTGTTGAATCAAGCCAACGCGGTTCGTCCCGATAGTACATAATAGTTACTGTATAAGTGGATAATGCCGAAGAATTACTCTTCGGTATGGTGTTTGTTTGGTGATCCGAAGAAAACCTCCAGGGTGGTGGGCCTGTAAAACTTGGCCTTTGCACCTACAACGACATCTTTTAGAAGATGTTTTTAGTGGGTTTGATCCTCGAGCGGTCAATACCTATCTGTTGAATTGTGTCCTGGCGCAGCTAGTTTGGGCTGCTGTTTATGCCCATAGGGGCTCGTGTGAGGTGGAACCCACCAACTATTGGGTCGATGGTAAGTGTAACTAAATTGCCATGGTTGATATAGTCTGGATGGTCTATGTGATCGGAGATGATCGGCCGTATTGTTTTGAAGAGTCGGCATTCTCTATTGGTATGATTGGCTGCCATTCTAGGTGTACCATGAATTTGACATGGTTGGTCGAGTATGTTGCCCGGGCTGGATGGTCCTGAGTTGTTCTCTTTCCGCTGACCGGACTGGGAGCTGCGGACTCCGGCACCAACAGCCTTGTCTTGGGCGTCATCATTATTTTTGTGACGCTTATGTATGTTGCATCGAGGTTTATGGATGCTGCCTCGTGATACGTCTCCAACGTATCTATAATTTTTTATTGCTCCATGCTACTTTATCTACTGTTTTGGACAATATTGGGCTTTATTTTCCACTTTTATATTATTTTTGGGACTAACCTATTAACCGGAGGCCCAGCCCAGAATTGCTGTTTTTTGCCTATTTTAGTGTTTCGAAGAAACGGAATATCAAACGGAGTCCAAACGGAATGAAACCTTCGGGAACGTGATTTTCTCACCGAACGTGATCCAGGAGACTTGGACCCTACTCCAAGAAGTGCCAGAGGTGGTCACGAGGGTGGAGGGCGCCCCCTGGATGCGCCCCCCTACCTCGTGGGCCCCCTGACGCTCCACCGACGTACTCCTTCCTCCTATATATACCTACGTATCCCCGAACGATCAGAATAGGAGCCAAAAACGTAATTCCACCACCGCAACCTTCTGTATCCACGAGATCCCATCTTGGGGTCTGTTCCGGAGCTCCGCCGGAGGGGGCATCCACCATGGAGGGCTTCTACATCAACACCATAGCCCCTCCGATGAAGTGTGAGTAGTTTACTTCAGACATTCAGGTCCATAGCTAGTAGCTAGATGGCTTCTTCTCTCTTTTTGGATCTCAATACAATGTTCTGCCCCTCTCTTGTGGAGATCTATTCGATGTAATCTTCTTTTTGCGGTGTGTTTGTTGAGATTGATGAATTGTGGGTTTATGATCCAGTATTATCTATGGAAAATATTTGATTATTCTCTGAATTCTTTTATGTATGATTGAGTTATCTTTGCAAGTCTCTTCGAATTATCCTTTTTGGTTTGGCCAACTAGATTGGTAGTTCTTGCAATGGGAGAAGTGCTTAGCTTTGGGTTCAATCTTGTGGTGTCCTTACCCAGTGATAGAAAGGGTTGCACGTATTGTATTGTTGCCATCAAGGATAACAAGATGGGGTTTTTATCATATTGCATGAATTTATCCCTCTACATCATGTCATCTTGCTTAAGGCGTTACTCTGTTTTTAACTTAATACTCTAGATGCATGCTGGATAGCGGTCGATGAGTGGAGTAATAGTAGTAGATGCAGAATCGTTTCGATCTACATGTCTTGGACGTGATGCCTATATACATGATCATTGCCTAGATATGCTCATAAATATGCTTAGTTCTGTCAATTGCTCAATAGTAATTTGTTCACCCACCGTAGAATATCTATGCTCTTGAGAGAAGCCACTAGTGAAATCTATGGCCCCCGGGTCTATTCTCATCATATCAATCTCTATCACTTTATTTATTTGCTTTGCTTTTACTTTGCCTTTTACTTTTTACTTTGCATCTATGTATCAAAAATACCAAAAATATTATTTATCATCTCTATCAGATCTCACTCTCGTAAGTGACCATGAAGGGATTGACAACCCCTAATCGCGTTGGTTGCTAGTTGCTATCATTTTGTGTAGGTACGAGGGACTTGTGCGTGGTCTCCTACTGGATTGATACCTTGGTTCACAAAAACTGAGGGAAATATTTACACTACTTTGCTGCATCATCCTCTCCTCTTCAGGGAAATCCAACACAGTGCTCAAGAGGTAGCAAGAAGAATTTTTGGCGCCGTTACCAGGGAGGCTCACGCAAGCAAGTCAACCATACCAAGTACCCATCGCAATCCCTATCTCTCGCATTACATTATTTGCCATTTGCCTCTCGTTTTCCACTCCCCCACTTCACCTTTGTCGTTTTATTCGCGCTCTCTTTCCCAATCTCCTCCTCTCTTTTCCGTTTGCCTTTTTCCCGTTGCCTTTCTGTTTGCTTGTGTGTTGGATTACTTGTTTCCATGGCGCAAGATAATACCAAATTGTGTGATTTCTCGAATACCAATAATAATGATTTCCTTAGTACTCCGATTGCTCCTCTTAATAAGGATGAGTCTTGTGAAATCAATACCGCTTTGTTGAATCTTGTTATGAAAGATCAATTGGCCGGCCTTCCTAGTGAAGATGGCGCTACTCATCTAAACAATTTTGTTGATTTGTGTGATATGCAAAAGAAGAAAGATACGGATAACAATATTGTCAAATTGAAATTATTTCTGTCTTCACTTAGAGATCGTGCTAAAGTTTGGTTTTCATCTTTGCCTAAAAATAGTATTGATTCTTGGAACAAGTGCAAAGATGTTTTTATCTGTAAGTATTTTCCTCCCGCTAAGATCATCACTCTTAGGAACGATATCATGAATTTTGAACAACTTGATCATGAGCATGTTGCCCAATCTTGGGAAAGAATGAAATTGATGCTTCGCAATTGCCCTACTCATGGTTTGAATTTATGGATGATCATACAAAATTTTTATGCCGGATTGAATTTTGCTTCTAGTAATCTTTTAGATTCGGCCGTGGGAGGCACGTTTATGGAAATTACGTTAGGGGATGCTACAAAATTGCTTGATAATATTATGGATAATTATTCTCAATGGCAGACCGAAAGATCTTCTAGTAAAAAAGTGCATGCTATAGAAGAAATCAATGTTTTGAGTGAAAAGATGGATGAACTTATGAAGATGTTTGCTCCTAAAAATACTCCTCTTGATCCCAATGATATGCCTTTATCTACTTTGCTTGAGAATAATAATGAATCTACGGATGTGAATTTTGTTGGTAGGAATAGTTTCGGAAACAATGCTTATAGAGGGAATTTTAATCCTAGGCCTTATCCTAGTAATCCTTCTAATAATTATGGAAATTCCTACAACAACTCTTATGGAAATTTTAATAAGATGCCCTCTGAATTTGAGAGTAGTGTTAAAGAGTTTATTAATTCACAAAAGAATTTTAATGCTTTGCTTGAAGAGAAATTGCTTAAAGTTGATGATTTGGCTAGGAACGTTGATAGAATTTCTCTTGAAATTGATTCTTTAAAGCATAGATCTATTCGTCCTAAGCATGATATCAATGAGTCTCTCAAAGCCATGAGAATTTCCATTGATGAGTGCAAGGAAAGAACCGCTAGGATGCGTGCTTCCAAAGATGCCTTTATTAAAGCGAGTTCTTCCAATTCCTATGAAAATCAAGATGAAGATCTAAAAGTTATTGATGTGTCCCCCATTAAATCTTTGTTTTGCAATATGAATCTTGATGAAACTGAATATGATCTTCCTTTACCTAGAAGGCGTTCTAAGGATTCGGAGTTTCTAGATCTTGATGATGAATTTGATGAAAGTGGGATTGAAAGAAATAAAAACCTAGATGTCGCTAAACCCACTATTTTGGATCTCAAGGAATTTAATTATGAAAATTGCTCTTTGATTGGTTGTATTTCCTTGTTGCAATCCGTGCTAGATTGTCCTCATGCTTATAGTCAAAATAAGGCCTTTACCGAACATATTGTTCATGCCTTGATGCAATCTTATGAAGAAAAACTTGAGTTGAAAGTTTCTATCCCTAGAAAAATCTATGATGAATGGGAACCTACTATTAAAATTAAAATTAAAGATTATGAGTTTCATGCTTTGTGTGATTTAGGTGCTAGTGTCTCTACTATTCCCAAAACTTTATGTGATTTGCTAGATTTCTGTGATTTTGATGATTGCTATCTAAACTTGCATCTTGCGGATTCCACTATTAAAAAGCCTATGGGAAGAATTAATGATGTTCTTATTGTTGCAAATAGGAATTATGTGCCCGTAGATTTTATCGTTCTTGATATAGATTGCAATCCTTCATGTCCTATTATTCTTGGTAGACCTTTCCTTAGAACGATTGGTGCAATTATTGATATGAAGGAAGGAAATATTAGATTCCAATTTCCCTTAAAGAAGGTTATGGAACACTTCCCTAGAAAGAAAATAAAATTACCATATGAATCTATCATGAGAGCCACTTATGGATTGCCTACCAAAGACGGCAATACCTAGATCTATCCTTGCTTTTATGCCTAGCTAGGGCCGTTAAACGATAGCGCTTGTTGGGAGGCAACCCAATTTTATTTTGTGTTTTTTGTTTTTGCTTCTGTTTAGGAATAAATAATCCATCTACCTTCTGTTTGGATGTGTTTTTATGTTTTAATTAGTGTTTGCCAAGTAGAACCTATAGGATAACCTACGATGATAGTTGATTTGATTCTGCTGAAAAACAGAAACTTTGCGCACACGAATATAATTTTGTTAAATCACAGGAATGTGATTTTTCGTTGATTCATTTTGCTGATGTTCAATAAACAAATTTTCCAGGACTTCCTATTTTGGTAGCATTTTTAGAGTTCCATAAGTTTGCGTTAGTTACAGATTGCTACAGACTGTTCTGTTTTTGACAGATTCTGTTTTACGTGTATTGTTTGCTTATTTTGATGAATCTATGGCTAGTAAAATAGTTTATAATCCATAGAGAAGTTGGAATACACTAGGTTTAACACCAATATAAGTAAATAATGAGTTCATTACAGTACCTTATGTAGTTCTTTGTTTTCTTTCTCTAACAGAGCTCACGAAATTTCTGTTGAGTTTTGTGTTGTGAAGTTTTCAAGTTTTGGGTGAATTCTTTTGATGGATTATGGAACAAGGAGTGTCAAGAGCCTAAGCTTCGGGATGCCCATGTCACCCCCAAGATAATCCAAGGACACCAAAAAGTCAAAACTTGGGGATGCCCCGGAAGGCATCCCCTCTTTCGTCCACTTCCATCGGTAATTTACTTGGAGCTATATTTTTATTCACCACATGATATGTGTTTTGCTTGGAGCGTCCTGTATTATTTGCGTCTTTGCTTGTTAGTTTACTACAATCATCCTTGCTGTACAAACCTTTTGAGAGAGCCATACATGATTTGGAATTTGTTAGAATACTCTATGTGCTTCACTTATATCCTTTGAGCTTGATAGTTTTGCTCATAGTACTCCACTTATATCTTTTGAGCGTGATAATTTTTGCTCTATGCTTCACTTATACCTTTTAGAGCACGGTGGAGGATTTGTTTTAAAGAAACTATTGATCTCTCATGCTTCACTTAGATTATTTTGAGAGTCGTTAATAGCATGGTAATTTGCTTAATGTTAATATACTTAGTGTTCAAGATATGTAAAACTTTCTTTTGAGAGAATTGAATACTAATATAAGTTTGATGTTTGATAATTGTTTTGAGATATGGAGGTGATAATATCAAAGTCGTGCTAGTTGGGTAATTGTGGATTTGAGAAATGCTTGTTCTAAAGTTTGCAAGTCCCGTAGCATGCACATATGGGTAAAGTTGTGTAAAAAATTTGAAACATGGAGTGTACCTGGCATGTGCATCCTTATGAGTGGCGGTCAGGGACCAGCGATGGTCTTTTCCTACCAATCTATCCTCCTAGGAGTATGCACACAGTACTTGATTTTTGATGGCTTCTAAATTTTTGCAATAAGTATATGAGTTCTTTTGACTAATGTTGAGTCCATGGATTATACGCACTCTCACCTTTCCGCCTTTGCTAGCCTCTTCGGTACCGTGCATTGCCCTTTCTCACCTTGAGAGTTGATGCAAACTTCGCCGGTGCATCCAAACCCCGTGATACGATACGCTCTATCACACATAAACTTCCTTATATCTTCCTCAAAACAGCCACCATACCTACCTATCATGGCATTTCCATAGCCATTCCGAGATATATTGCCATGCAACTTCCATCATCATCGTCATGACATACATTACTTTTGTCATATTGCCATTGCATGATCATGTAGTTGACATCGTATTTGTGGCAAAGCCACCATGCATTATTTTTCATACGTGTCACTCGTGATTCATTGCACCATCCCGGTACACCACCTGAGGCATTCATATAGAGTCATACCTTATTCTAAGTATCGAGTTTAATTGTTGAGTTGTAAGAAAAAATAAAAGTGTGATGATTATCATTATTAGAGCATTGTACCAAGTGAGGAAAGGATGATGGAGACTATGATTCCCCCATAAGTCGGGATGAGACTTCGGACAAAAAATAAAAAAAAGAAAGGCAAAAAAAGAGAAAGGCCCAAATGAAAAAAATGAGAGAAAAAGAGAGAAGGGACAATGCTACTATCCTTATAGCTCTAGTCCATCTGTTGCATGGCAATCCCTACTCCTCATGTTGACATCAATTGATGGGCATCTCCATAGCCCGTTGATTAGCCTCGTCAATATGAGACTTTCTCCTTTTTTGTCTTCTCCACAGAATCCCCATCATCATATTCTATTCCACCCATAGTGCTATATCCATGGCTCGTGCTCATGTATTGCGTGAAGGTTGAAAAAGTTTGAGATTATTTGAGTATGAAACAATTGCTTGGCTTGTCATCGGGGGTATAGAAGTTGGGAACATCTTTGTATGACGAAAATGAAGCATAGCCTAACTATATGATTTTGTAGGGATGAACTTTCTTTTGCCATGCTATTTTGAGAAGACATGCTTGCTTTGATTAGTATGCTTGAAGTATTATTATTTTTGTGTCAATATGAACTTTTGTCTTGAATCTTTCGGATCTGAATATTCATATCACAAGTAAGAAGATTTATATTGAAATTATGCCAAAGTATCACTCCGCATCAAAAATTCTTTTTTATCATTTACCTACTCAAGGACGAGCAGGAATTAAGCTTGGGAATGTCTGATACGTCTCCAACGTATCTATAATTTTTGATTGCTCCATGCTACTTTATCTACTGTTTTGGACTATATTGGGCTTTATTTTCCACTTTTATATTATTTTTGGGGCTAACCTATTAACTGGAGGCCCAGACCAGAATTGCTGTTTTTTTGCCTATTTTAGTGTTTCGAAGAAACAGAATATCAAACGGAGTCCAAACGGAATGAAACCTTCGGGAACGTGATATTCTCACCGAACGTGATCCACGAGACTTGGACCCTACTCCAAGAAGTGCCAGAGGTGGTCACGAGGCTGGAGGGTGCCCCCCTGGGCGCGCCCCCTACCTCGTGGGCCCCCTGACGCTCCAACGACGTACTCCTTCCTCCTATATATACCTGCGTATCCCCGAACGATAAGAACAGGAGCCAAAAACCTAATTCCACTGCCGCAACCTTCTGTATCCATGAGATCCCATCTTGGGGTCTGTTTCGGAGCTCCGCCGGAGGGGGCATCCACCACGGAGGGCTTCTACATCAAAACCATAGCCCCTCCGATGAAGTGTTAGTAGTTTACTTTAGACCTTCGGGTCCATAGCTAGTAGCTAGATGGCTTCTTCTTTCTTTTTGGATCTCAATACAATGTTCTCCCCCTCTCTTGTGGAGATCTATTCGATGTAATCTTCTTTTTGGGGTGTGTTTGTTGAGACCGATGAACTGTGGGTTTATGATCTAGTATTATCTATGGAAAATATTTGATTCTTCTCTGAATTCTTTTATGTATGATTGAGTTATATTTGCAAGTCTCTTCGAATTATCCTTTTTGGTTTGGCCAACTAGATTGGTAGTTCTTGCAATGGGATAAGTGCTTAGCTTTGGGTTCAATCTTGCGGTGTCCTTACCTAGTGACAGAAAGGGTTGCAAGGCACGTATTGTATTGTTGCCATCGAGGATAACATGATGGGGTTTTTATCATATTGCATGAATTTATCCCTCTACATCATGTCATCTTGCTTAAGGCGTTACTCTGTTTTTAACTTAATACTCTAGATGCATGCTGGATAGCAGTCAATGAGTGGAGTAATAGTAGTAGATGCAGAATCGTTTCGATCTACTTGTCTTGGACGTGATGCCTATATACATGATCATTGCCTAGATATGCTCATAACTATGCTCGGTTCTGTCAATTGCTCAGTAGTAATTTGCTCACCCACCGTAGAATATCTATGCTCTTGAGAGAAGCCACTAGTGAAACCTATGGCCCTCGGGTCTATTCTCGTCATATCAATCTCTATCACTTTATTTACTTGCTTTTCTTTTACTTTGACTTTTACTTTTTACTTTGCATCTATATATCAAAAATACCAAAAATATTATTTATCATCTCTATCAGATCTCACTCTCGTAAGTGACCGTGAAGGGATTGACAACCCTAATCGCGTTGGTTGCGAGTTGCTATCGTTTTGTGTAGGTACGAGGGACTTGTGCGTGGTCTCCTACTGGATTGAAACCTTGGTTCTCAAAAACTGAGGGAAATACTTACGCTACTTTGCTGCATCGTCCTCTCCTCTTCGGGGAAATCCAACGCAGTGCTCAAGAGGTAGCACCTCGCGTTTCCTGCATATTGCCCCGGAGCGTGATGTATTGGCGTCGGGGTGTGGGCTTTAGGACCTCCTTCTCAGGTTGAGGTAGCAAATTGTGCTTTGGGTACCCTTTGGTGGGGCAGTCGAGTATGTATTCCTTGGCTGCCAGGACCTTAGTCCATCTGTCTCTGAGCACATCTTGGTTAGCTTGGAGCTGCTGCTGTTTCTTTTTCAGGCTTCTTGTCATGGCCATAAGCCGTCGCTGGAAGCAAACCTGCTCTACGGGATCCTCAGGCCCGCCAAATTCATCGTCGCCGAGGCTTACCTTGTCTTCGGAGGGAGGCACGTGGTTGTCCTACTTCGAGTATCCGTTCGTCGCCTGTTCATCTGGGCTAATCTGCCCGTCTTCCTGTCTGGCCTGCTCGAAGGCGGGCTGACCGGGATTGCATTCATCTTCGGCACCATCTGGATTGTTTTCGTCTCCTGTGCCGGTACTGCTGTGGCGGGGCTTAGAGCGGTGCCGATGACGTCCATGCTTTGATTTCCTCCTGGAGGGGTTATCCTCCATCGCCTCATCGCCATTCGTTTCTTTGGGAGTGTCCACCATATATATATATATATATCATACGAGGAGGTGGCTGTCCAACGCCCCGTGGGCGGTTGGTTCCTGTTCTTCTCATGCATCGTCGTCCACACCGTCGATGTCTTCAGAGTCAAAGTCAAGTACGTCGGTCAAATCGTCGACAGTGGCAATGAAGTGGGTGGTGGGTGGGAAAAGAATTTCCTGACAAAGAGAGAGACTTCAATATTTCAGCACGTCGCCAAAGGGTGAGTGCTGGAAGATACCCGTGTCGGATTTCGGGTTCCGGCAGACCCTCAAGGTTCGAACTCTGGGCTGCACGCGGAGATCACACCCCCTACCTACCCACGTCTCGTCGCCTCGCAAGGATCTAAACTACATGAAGAACAGCACAAGGGACACGAGGTTTATACTAGTTCGGGCCACCATTGTGGTGTAATACCCTACTCTAGTTTGTGGTGTGGTGGATTGCCTCAGGGGCTGATGATGAACAATACAAAGGAAGAACAGCCTCGCGAGGGGCTGTTCTTGGCTGGTGCGATGAACTGCTTGGGTGAGTTCAGTCGCCTCTCTCTCTCTGTGTGTCTCTCGCTCTCTCTAGTTTTCCCAAAAACCTCCTCCTTCTACTCTGCGGTGGCTAGCTCTATTTATAGAGGGAGGCCCTGGGCCTCTTCCCAAATATTGAGCCGGAAGGGCGCCAACAATTGGCCATTTTGAAGGGGAACATCTAGTACACTTATCCTGACTAAAGTCGGTCCTCGCCTGCTAAAGACTCTAACGGTGACGCCGGCTTGGGCTCCAAGATGACCTCCATCCTGCCGTCCTGCTGGTCTTGGTCTTGTTGCACCAAAATGGTTGCCTTTGCTTGATACTCTTGCCTGCGCTTGCCCCCTTTGCACCAAAGAGGAAACAAGGACTCTGCGCAGGCTGGCGCCCGCCTGGCACCCGCCTGGGCTCAGTCGTCATGGCTTAAGTCATGGGCACCTCGTGAGGTACCCCGCCTTGATCTCTCCACCTCCTCGCGAGCCAGCCTGACGAGGCTATGCCCGAGGAAGCCTCCTGTCGTCCGCCCCGTGAGGCTTGGCCCCTCGTGAGGGTCTTGAGCATGTGTTGATGAAGATGGGATGTACTGGGCCACTCCTTGAGCCACGCCACAGGCCGCAGGCAGGCAAGTCTGGGTACCCCCATTCCCAGAACGCCGACAGTAGCCCCCGGGCCCAAGGCGCGCCTGGACTTAGCTTAGCAGAGAAGCGAAAGGGCAAGTGCGAAGCACCGCGGGCCCCATCAGCCTGCGGCCTTGGGCGCCGCGTGGCGGTTGATTAGACACGGGCGTCCCTGTTTCCCCATGCCTCCTTATTTTGCGCCCAACTAGGCGGACCCGTGGTTGCACACAGTCATCCCTCTTCTTGCCGCTCGTGCGTCTCCTGCTCTTCCTCCTCTCGAGCTCTAGCCTCGGCTTCCAATCCAATCTCGAATCCTCCTCCTTCCTGTCGCCATGGCGCCAACGAAGAAGGGGAAATGGCAGAAGCATGTGCCCTCGCCCCGCTTGCCGTCGTCGAAGGCTCCTGCTGTCGATCAGTCGATCATACTCAACCTGGAAGCCTTGGATAAGGTCAGTTCCGCCCTTGCCACCATCTTCAACGAGTGTGGGAGGACGACGGTCTGGCCCGCGTGTCACTTCTCCATCGACAGAATAGTCACTAAGGTCCAGTACTTCACTGATGCCCTGTGAGCGAGACTGGATCCCCCCTTTTCCGATTTCTTCAATGCCATACTTTCCCATTACCAGATCCACATGATGCATTTGGGTCCCGAATCCATTGCTCCTCTTGCCGTTTTCACTCTTGTTTGCAAGGCGATGGTGGGCATTCCTCCTTCAGTTGCCTTGCTGCACCACTTCTTCTCTTTGCGCATCAGTGACCCCACCCAATGTTCGGGGTGCATGAGCTTCCTCGCCGTACCAGAAGCGGCAGCCTTGGGGATTGATTTCAGTCTTCCCCCGCCTCCGACTGGGTTCCGAGAGCGGTGGCTGTACGTGGATGTCAGAGTGCCCAGCCCCCTGCTCTCGGAGCCAACCTTTCCCGCTGTCCCCAATTCGGGCTGGGGCCATGAGATACTCACGAGCCCCCGCCTCGTCTTCGTCTGGTGTCGCTTCGAGAACTTGAGGGCGCTCGGTGTGATGGCACCCAAGGTGGTGAAGGAGTTCCTCCAGAGCCGCATTGCCCCTCTACAGCGTCGCTCCTGTTGGATGTGGACCTTCGGGGGGGCGTGAAGACCGCATGAGGCTCCAGAAGGAAGATCTGGTGCCTGAAGTGCTGAGGAAGGTTCGCATGATTCTGACTGGGGATCCTTCCCCTGGCAGCCTCCGGCAAGGGGGTGCCTTGTTGTACCTTTGCCGAGGCAGGGCTGATTTTGTGAAGCAGATGCCCAGCTTCGACGAATGGGGGTTGCGCCCAGCAGACCTCATGGGACCTCGTGAGAACCCAGTTGCGGTGGTCACCCTCCCGGTTGCCCTCGGCGGTCCTTCCTCGAGTGGTGGAGCTGGGAGGCAAGGGCCGCCGGGGCTGAGGGGGCTGCCGTCAGGGTGATGATGTCATGTGGAACTCTTGAGGTGGCAGCTTCTGAAGCCTGCCCTACGGCGGCCCAAGGTGTTGAGCCGCGGCCTGCGGCTCCCGTGGCAGAGGCTCCCGAGGCCCCGACCATCCTCCATGAGGCGGCGTCTGGCGGCGTGCCCCAGGGAAATGCCCCCGACGCCGGTCACCTTGGCGCTTCTTCCTCATCGCAGACTGACCCTTGCGCCGAGCTCCTAGGCCGCTTCCACGTGGACTTCAAGGCTCTCCGAAAGAGAAAGGATGCCTTGGGTGATGATTACCCCTACCGCTTATTGAAGTGCAGGAAGTACTTCGCCATTGATGAGTAAGCCTTCTCCTTTCTTAGTCCCTTACCTTCCCGTTGCTTCAGGTGACCATTGCCCTGCAGGGCCCTTCCTGCCGAGTTCGCGGAGACGGCCGAGGAGCCATCCTCCCAGGCCTCGCCCTCTCCACCGTCCCCAAGCGCCCCGAGCTCGAGCACTGCCCTTGTGGTGAGGCCGGTTGGAGAGGTGAGCCATCCTATGATGTATCCTGATTCTATACACCTTGCGACCCTCCTTCGCGAGCCCTCCCGGGGCACAGCCAGCCTGCCCCGGGCTCTTCGCTTGGTCGTGGACGGCGACTGGCTGAGGTCGGTCTCGCGTTCTTCCTAGGAGGATGAACCGGCTCTGGGTCAGGCTTCTGGCGGGGTGCGCCCGGCCATCGCGAGGGCACCAGCCCCCAGCCCCCTGCCCAGAAGGGGAGTGCTGGTTCGTGGCCCTCAGCACGCGCCCGGGGCGGAGGACGATGCGGAAGACATGCTCGAGCGTGCTCGGGAGCGCCGCGCCCTTCGCCAAGGGTTTCTCCAGAGGGCGGCTGACGCAGTGAGCCAGCTCGGTGTAGAGCTTGCCGGCGAGGACGCGCGCCTTGAGGCCGAGGGCCTGCGCCTAGCTGAGGAGAGGCGCAAGCTGAAGGTGGCCGATGCCCTTGCGCGCCACCAGCATGACCTCGACAATGAGAAGGCTGAGGTGTTGCTGGCGGCTTCTCGGGAGGCCTGCTCCGGGGCCGTCGAGGAGGCCCAGGAGGCTGACCAGCGGCGCAGGGCTGCAGAGGAGCGGGTGTGGGAGCTCCGGGCCTGGAGTAGCTCCCTGGAGCAGCAGGTGGAGTTGCATGAGGCGACCCTTGCGTCGATGAAGGGGGCCTCGGTCGACCGAGCGGAGCTCCAGAGACATGAGGAGGCAGAGGGCAGGACCGCCGCCCTGAAGGCCAAGCTGGATGAAGTGACGCGGTGTGCGGACGCTGCCGGGGCCGCCCTTGGTGCAGCAGAGGTGGAGCTGGCTTCCTCCCGCGCTGAGGTGCTTCTTCTCCATCAAAGGGTGGACGCGCCTGAGGCTGTCGCGCGGTGGAATGAGGACGAGGTACGCCAGCGGCAGACCTTGGAGCACATGCATGGCCCTATGCTCCACACGCTTCGGGAAAGAGCTAACACGGCCTTGGGCAACATCTGCGAGGCAGCCATTGGGGAGCCTCATGTGGTTAACTATGCTGGTAACCTTCAGTTCTTCACTGATGTGGTGACGCAGCTGGAGACTCGGTCGGGCGGAGCCGACAGGTTGGTGGAGGAGAGGAGCCATGCCCCTCTTGGGCGTGCTTTTTCTCGCGTCTTTAGTCATCTCCAGAACATGGACCCCCATTTTGACTTCGATGCCGCAATCGCACCGGTGCCCCTGGCCATCCGAGGTGATCTGGCGCATTGGGTGGAAGACAACGTGGACGCCCTTGTTAGGGCCTTCACCGCCGATGACGATGGTGTGGTCGTGGTTGCTGATGAGGGCGGAGTGGTGAATGGCCCAGGTGCTGATGACGGCAATGGCGAGGCCAGCGATGCCAGTGACGACTCCGGAGGTGCCCCTGAGGACGCATTGGGGGATTTATCCAATTGATCGCGCGCTGTTCCTGCTTTTTAGCCTGCACAGAGAGAGTTCGGGCTTGGCCCTGAAGGTTGTAAGAGCATTTTGGGAGGGGGAGCCCCTCGTGTAAAAAAACTTGCAGTTAGCGTATTTGTACACATGATATCACCCGCATGCCTACGCCGAGCGGCTGGTCTTGTGACGAATCGACTAGCTTGTTTACCTTCGACCCGCGTGGGCCCTGAGCGAGCCTGCGGGGGGCCGTGGTGTCCTGAGTGCCTCCTGAATGAGCCCATTGAACCTGTAATGAGAACCTCCTGAGAGGGCGTGGCGACGGCAGTCTGGGCTGCGCGCATGCTGGGCCTGGTCAGCTCGCGAGGGGCTCACGAGGGGAGGCAGCTGAAGCTGGATGGACGCAAATCGGTAACCAGAACGTGGGAGGTTGCTCGAACGATACTAAACACCCCTTCCCCGAACACACTTATGTCTCAAGCTCAAATCCAACTTAAATCCAAACAGGGGAAAAACGACAACCAAGGGAAAGGCAAAAAAGCAGAAGGGCCGCGTCCGGCACCTAGTCTAGTCTTCGACGTCTTCTCACCAGCGCAGAGCTAAGTGCTGCCACTGGGCGTGGGCAGGAGCCCCCGAGGCCCGAGGGCGGCTCTCCGGAGACTCCGGGGCATGTACAAACCCACTCATTATTACCTGAGAGTGTCACAGGGCGGCGAGCTTCACAGGCACTGGGCCTTCTTCACAGGTACCGGCCTTGCTTCATATCACCAAATGAGGGCCTCGCCTTGCGCCACACTCTATTGCCACCGACGACGACCGGAGACCGAGGACGCCGCCGATGGGAAAGAGCGGTCGCCAGCGGTTCCCCGGACGACCATGGGTCCTCTGCCGGGGTAGGCCCTGAGGCACCGCCCTGGCAGAGGGCCTACCTCCTGAGGACGCCTTGCTCCGAGTGCCGCGTGGGCAAGGCCGGATCTCGGCCCCTCTCCTGCAGCCCCCGGTGCCCTCCTCCTGAGGGGTAGGAAGCTGTCGGATTGGGGCAGCCATCCGCCGCGATGACCTATACCTCCTGTGATCCATGGTTAGCGTATGCCTGTTCCTGAGGAATTAGAGGTACCCGATAGTCGTTGCCTCCAGCGCGGTCGACGAGGCCTTCCCTGGGCTCCTGAAAGAGCTCAGCTTCGGGTGTCTCTTCCCCCCAGCCTGGGCCGAGGAAGGAGCCATGGTCTTCCTCCTGCGCGTGCCCTTGATCCACCATGTGGGGCACATACGCTTCTGGGGCCGCCGCCCCGAATGCCTCGCTGTAGTGCCCAGTGTGCCACGTAGTCCTGCTCGAGGTGCTCACCTAGGAGCGGTAGCATGGCGGCCCACCAGGACCATGGGCTATGGTGAATCCCCCTTCGCTGGTCGGAGGTGGAGGCGGCACTGTTGGTAGCCAGGCGCCGACGGTCAGGTTGGTGTTGGAGAGGCCCTGGAATCCGCTCGGAGCTATGCGGGCACGTGCGGGGCCTCCATGTGGTCCGCCTTGGGCCTGAGGCGGCGGCTCGGTGCAAAAGGGGTGAGCCCCCAAGGCGGCGGAGCCCAGGAGCTCTGCCACCCGCTCCAGTAGCACGTCGTGGCCCCCCTCCAGCAGCCTGCATTGTAGTAGCTCTTGGTCTACCGTGAGCGCGGCCCTTGAGTTCGCCTGCTCCCGCCGGGTGTATGGCGCCGTGGCCGCGGCGTGGCTTGAGGCCCTTGCTGCCGACCGCACCTGCCGCGGCATGAGAGTCGGCGCCGCCTGACCGCGTCGCCGTGGCCCGCAGCGCCCTGCGGACCGTGGGCTGCCTGGGGCACGGGGTTGAGGTCGCCCTAGGCAAGCGGCTCTACGCGGGCGGGCCAGGCCGCCCAGGGATCGGGATTGCCCGTTGGGTCGCCGGACATGATGACGACGATGCGACGGTACGCGAGGCGGCGGGCACTACTAGAAAAACCGCTACTAATGGCGCACCTAATTTGGCCATTAATGGCGCATCACTGGTGCGCCATTACTAGCACGCCATTAGTAATTTTTACTAATGGCGCACCAGTGGTGCGCCATTAGTATCTGGTATACTAATGGCGCACCACCGGTGCGCCATTAGTATAGGCCACGGTGCGCCATTAGTATGCCTCCCAGGGGCCATGTATACCCAGGTGCTTTGGCATACTAATGGCGCACGACCACGAGATGCGCCATTAGTAACCGCGGCATACTAATGGCGCACTGTCCAGTGATGCGCCATTAGTATGCTTTGTCATACTAATGGCGCACTGTCATGTGATGCGCCATTAGTATGAATATTAGGTTTTTTTTTATTTTTTATTTTCTGTTTTTTGCACAGGTTACAAAATGTATAATTTGACAAAATATAGATAGCACACATCAACAACAGATTCATCGAATACAATAGAAGATTAGTCTTTGAATACAATTCATCATATTAGTCTCCGAATACAATTCATCATATTAGTCTCCGAATTGAAAAGACCGAACAAAGATAGAACATTATATTACAAGTCTCGAGACCGCGAGTAGCGAGTTTGTCTTCACATTACAAGTCGATATCGATCATCTAAACTACCATCACATAGAAGAGAGCTGCGGTCATCACGATGAGCATCATCACGATGAAACTCGTCTTCATCCGGTTCTTCCAACGCTCCCTCCCCTCTCCCGCTAGATAGCGGGCGTATCTAGATTCGTTCTCGGCCCTAGTGGTGTACCCTTTGTAACTGTTACCGCTGAATCGGTGAACCTGTCTCCGACACTCCTCCCAGTCATCGTAGACTCCGGGAACCTTACCCTTGTACACGACATACGTCGGCATCGCTATGCACTAGCCAAACGAAACGTTAGTACCAATTCACAGACAATACATAAGCAATATATAAGTATGCAACAGAACAATCGGAAGAGAAAAGCAAGACATTAATAGCATCGATTACATCTAAGTTGAACGACTCTCGAAACCAAAGAGACATACTACAAGTTCATTAAAGTTTAATTACAACATGAGCCAATCGATGTTTCAGAACTAGACATAGCATCACTGCTTTTGACTCGACTCAAGGGACTGGAGCGTGGATGAAGCCGCCGTCTATCATGGGAGTCATGAAATAACGGTCGTTGCCAGCCTGCATTTGTAGCATTGTGTCGATGTCACTGTTGGACGGTTGATTGTTGAGGTAGAACTGCCCCGAGGTATGAAGGACATCTTGATGGATGATTTCCGCAAACTCCGACTGGATGCGAAAGAATTCTTGTTGGAGATCCGCGTCCTGGATTGCCGACACGCTCTTTGCCCAATCTTTGAGTTTACTCAGTAGCAGAAGTTGATGATGGTCCCGTACGATCGCCCGCATGTGATGGATGGCGTAGTAGGCACCCTTCTGACCGCCAGGCGGCTACTTGACGCAGGAGAACGTCGTATTGTGGGAGAACACGTGCTTGTCGTACATACGAATAGGTTTGGTGAAGGTGCCTCCAGATTTGGCGTAGCCGGGGAGAACATCATCAAGAACCTTCTTGACATTTGTGTAGTCTACGTTCGACTGACGGTCCGGGTCGAAATACGTGGCCATGGAATATTTGGGGCTTAGGAGGATGAGCGTGCAACGTGTGTCACTGCAGAAAACACGGAATGTTAAAAGAAAAACGATCGAAATGTAAGAATTCATATGTTACGGGCCGGTTGAGGGGAGGACTTACTCGGGAAAGTAAGGCACGAGGAAGTTATCATTATCTTGGTTTGCCAGAATGACGCCTACGAGGTAAGAACTCGCGACTTGCCGGTCCCCAGCGCTGCCCAAGATCTTGGCACGCATGTAGAAGGGGTCGACTATCACGATGTCCGGGGTCTTGTCGCGAATGATCCGCATCTCCATACTCAGCGAAAATAGCCGAACGAAGGTGTAGTGCAGCGGATGAAGGTTCAACATAGCGTGGATGTCATCAAAACGCAGGACGATCGTACGCCCGATGGAGTTATCCACAAAGCCCTTGCCCTCTGGCACCTTGGCCGCGAAAACTGGGTATGCCACATCCTTCTCCCTGAGATGCCGCTTCTCCAAAGAAAGAACACTGTCATGCAGACTCCGCATAGCACCGGTTGCAGCATTGAGCATATTTGTCGGTAGCATCGCCCTACCCGCCACATGCACCCTCCTCGAGATATCCTGCGGTGAAGGTGGCCCGTCCTGAGCACGGATTGTACTCTGTGCCGGCTGGCTCGCACCCTTCTTAGTCTTTCTTTTGCGTGCCTTCTTCTTCTCCTGTAATGGGACCGAGTTTTGCTCACATACCGCCTTCTTGAGTGTGTTGGGGCTGATAATATTTCGCACCTCGCCTATCTGAGGCTCGGTGAAGTCGGCAACTTGAGGCGTCTCCTGAGAGCTGGACGCCAGACGGCGCCTGTTGCAACTTGGCTTCTCCGCGGTACCAGCTAGATCGCACACATCTTTTGTTGGGTTTGGTTCTTGAGAAGGAGGCCCCATGAAGTCGCCATCGTACCCATGATCGGCAAAGTACTGATCAACGTTGCCAAATGTATCATCGTCATCGTCGTCGTCGTTCTGATCCTGTGCCACATGCATGTTTGGATCCAGTGGCATAGGGATGTCCGGCACCGTTGCGGCGGTCTTGCTATGGGGCCGACTTGGCGTCGGCACGACTGGCGGTGTTGTCTTTGGGGTGGTGTCCCCCGCCCCCAAATGAATCTGGCTCTTCGGCCAAAGCAGGGGCCAGCTCAAGCATGCACTGAGGGTCATCACGTCATCATCGTCGGCCCCGACGGGTCGAATCGGAGGTAACAACTCGTCGCAGCCTGGCAGCACCCGAACCAGTTAAACCCTAAACAAGTTGGGTGGCATCTGGGTACCGTGGAACAAGGGGTTGCCCGGTTGAACTATTTTGCCCTTGGCGACATCGACCAACTCGTTGTTCACGAAGTGGAGGAGAGTGCACGGAATGTCGGCGGCGCCCTGCGAAAACATATAGGGCGTCAGGGATGCCCAGTCAAAGGCAAGGAGATGAAGTCCTCGACCGAGAGAGGCTTAATTAGTTACCGTGATGATGGCGTCGAGCTCGCCTAATGTAGAGGCACCGCCAACGGCGGGCGTGCAGTTGACGAAGGGGCCGCTTGCTGCAGAGGTGCCGGCCAGCGTACACCCGGGTGCATTAAGCTCCCGTGCCGGTGTTGGAGACACCAATGCCGCCTCCGCCGGAGGCACCAATGGCCCCGCCATCGCACTATGTGAGTTGCTAGACGTGAAGCTAGGAATCGGGGGCGACCCCTGTTGGCCGCCCGCAATCCACGCACTCAACCCCGAGATCAAGGTAGGCACAATGGCGGTGATCGTCGCTCCGAGTCGTTGTTCCACTTGCTCTTGGACAATCTCCGGAATCCGCGCCACCTGTGCCTTGAGTTCATGAACCTCTCGCGCCTGGCTTTCCAAGCTGGTCTTTTTCTCGTTCCGCACACCAGCGGTATAGTATGACCCCCATTTTGTCGACAAGCCTTTGCCGGCCACACGACCAGCTGACGTCGGCTTACTGAGCTTATCCTTGTTCTTCATTACATTCAACCCCCTATTTAGAGTGGTGTCCCAAGGGTTGCTCTTAGTCGACCCCGCGCTACTGCTTTCAGTCGCCTGCGGCAGGAATGTGAACCATTTAGAAATTTGGGCGGGATGCACCATAACGTCGAAGAATGCGGGCGGGAAGTACATCTCAAGCTCGCATAGTATCACCACGATCTCTTCCTGTAGCCTTCTGAGTTGCCTCACGCCAATCGACTTCCGAGAGATGACGTCGAAGAAGTTGCATAGGCCAAATAGCGTTTCACGGACGTGCGTGTCCATGATCCCACGGATTGCAACTGGAAGTATCTGCGTCATCAGCACGTGACAGTCGTGAGACTTCATTCTGCTGAACTTCTGCTTTGCTGGGTCTAGGTATCTGCTTATCTTCCCCGCGTAACCGTAAGGAAGTTTTACTCCTAGGAGGCAGGTGAAAAACTGCTCGATCTCCTCCTGACTTAGAGTGAAGCACGCGGGAGGGTAGTCATTTCCGGTCTTCTTGGCCTTTTTGCCTTTGCGATGACTTTCTCTCTCCTGCTTCGCCTCATCATCATCATCATCATCATCATCATCATCATCATATATAGCGTGAAGCTCCTGCCTGATGCCCATTGATTTCAAGTCTGCCCTTGCTTCTTTCCCGGCAGTGGGCAGTCTTACCAATTTTTCAACAACTTGTCTATTTCCTCGTCGCTCCTCGTACATGGGCGTTTTCGGGGTTCGGTTTCACCATCGAACAGATCCCTGCGTTTCCTCCACGGGTCATCGTCGCGAAGCCATCTTCGATGTCCCATGAACACGGTTTTCGAAGACCCGGGATCTCTATCTAGCTGGCGATACGTTGTGTCATCCATGCACCTTACGCATCCAGAAAATCCGTGGACTACCTGCCCCGCAAGATATCCGTAACCGAGATAGTCGTGCACCGTCGTGAGCAGTGCGGCTCTCATAGGGAAATATTCTTTCTCTGCGGCGTCCCACGTATTGGCTGGCGTTTTCCACAGCGTGTCAAGCTCCTCTTTCAGCAGCCCCAGATACAGATTGATGTCGTTCCCTGGTTGTTTCGGCCCTTCAATTAGCATACTCATGTGAATGTACTTCCTCTTCATGCACAACTAGGGGGGAAGGTTGTACATCCACACAAACACAGGCCAGGTGCTATGTGTGCTTCTCTGGCTGCCAAACGGATTGACTCCATCGGTGCTCGCGCCCAGCCCGATGTTCCTTGGATCGTTCCCAAATTCTGGGTATTCGAAGTTCAACGCTTGCCACTGGCTCGCATCCTTAGGGTGACTCAGCATCTTGTCTTTTTTATCTATCTCCGGATCATTTGCGTCATCTTCTCGCTTCTTCTCCTCCCTATCCGCGTGCCAACGCAGGAGCTTTGCTACCTTAGGGTCCGCGAAATACCGCTGCAGACGAGGAGTGATCGGAAAGTACCACACCACTTTTCGAGGAGCTTTCTTCCTCTTCTTGTATCGAGTGACATCGCACACCGGACATATGGTAGACTCCGCGTGCTCGTCCCGATAAATTATGCAATTGTTCATGCACACATGGTATTTCACGTGCGGTAAATCCAGAGGACACACGATTTTCTTCGCCTCCTCCAAACTGGTCGGGCACTTGTTCCCCTTGGGAAGACGTTCGTGCCAGAATGACATGTTCTCGTTAAAGCATGCGTCGGTCATTTTGTGTTTTACCTTCATCTCCAGAGCCATGAGCGTTACTTTCAGGCGGGTATCCTCGGGCCTGCATCCTTCATACAATGGAGTAACCGCGTCTAACTCAAGTTGATCCATCTTGGCTTTCTCTTGGGCGGCAGCTCTTGCGTTATCCGTCTGCTTGAGAAGCAGCTCTTGAATATGAGGGTCCTGCACCCAGCCCATCGATGGTCCAGCGTCGTCTGCTCCGCCGGCATCATCATCATGTCCTGCATCTTCTACATGATGACTGTGTACAGCATCACCGTCGTGATCATCTCCTGGGGATTCTTCGTCTTCTCGCCAGCCTGAGCCGCGGTGGTTGTCTTGCTGCCCTTCCTCATTTCTTGCCCGGCCCCCATGGACGACTTCATAGTCATCTTCATCACCTTGCCACCGATAGCCATCCATGAAACCACGCAAGAGCAGGTGGTCCCGCACCTGCCCGGAATCCGGGTCCGCAATAAGGCTCTTCAGCTTGCATCTTCGACACGGACATCTTATCTCCGCCTCGTTCTTTTGAAGCATCTCGGCCTTCGCGGACCTCAAAAACCTATTCACGATGCCTTCGGTCATCATGCGGACCATGGTCGCCTGCGGGGTAGAGCAAAACGATATTTTAGAACCAAGAAAAAATTTGGCATGACTTTCCCTAAAAATAGGACCAAAAAGAATGCTTAATGCCAAAATTCTCGCCAAAACGGAAATGAATCAACATTCCGGCAAAATATTGGCAACTATCGCATTTCAAATACCGGTACACCTCCAAACACAAACACATATGCAACACCACAAACATATGCAACACCACGAACATACATAGATCTAGCTAGGCCATAAAAAGTGCATGTGCACATTGTTGTAGGGAGAACAACATAAATATAGCTTCCCCCCTTACTTACCTACCAAAACAAGGTAACTTAACCACTTAATTTGAATGAATCTATGGTGGAAATGAGGTGAAAAAGAGGAGGCACCCGAGACAAGGAGGAGGCGGTGGAGAGAATGAAGTGGGGAGAAAGTGAGTGTGGGAGGAGAGGTTGTCCAAAATATCTTGTTGCTGCCCACTTACTAATGGCGCACCAACCACAAATGCGCAATTAGTAATCCAGGTTACTAATGGCGCACCCCCTGGTGGTGCGCCATTAGTAGTTTTGCAAAAAAAAAGATACTAATGGCGCACTCCCACACGGTGCGCCATTACTAGTTTAAACTAGTAATGGCGCACCGCGGGTGAGTGCGCCATTAGTAGTTTTGCAGAAAAAGGAATAAAAATATTAATAAAAAAACAACATTAGTGGCGCACTTTCTGACTGGTGCGCCATTACTAGTTACAACTAGTAATGGCGCACTACCTATGGATGCGCCATTAGTATGTTTGGACAGGCGCACTAGTTCAAAAAAAATTTGATACTAATGGCGCACCATGGGCCAGGTGCGCCATTAGTAGTTTCAACACTAATGGCGCACCACTTGTCTGGTGCGCCATTAGTGCCAATCCCATCTATAGCCCTTTTTCTAGTAGTGGGGAGAAGGATTCCAGCGCTCCCCTACCTGGCGCGCCAAATGTCGGATTTCAGGTTCCGGCAGACCCTCAAGGTTCGAACTCTGGGGTGCACGCGGAGATCACACCCCCTGCCTACCCACGTCTCGTCGCCTCGCGAGGATCTAAACTACACGAAGAATAGCACAAGGGACACGAGGTTTATACTAGTTCGGGCCACCATTGTGGTGTAATACCCTACTCTAGTTTGTGGTGTGGTGTATTGCCTCAGGGGCTGATCATGAACAATACAAAGGAAGAACAGCCTCCCGAGGGGCTGTTCTTGGCTGGTGCGATGAACTGCTTGGGTGAGTTCAGTCGCCTCTCTCTCTCTCTCTCTAGTTTTCCCAAAAACCTCCTCCTTCTACTCTGCGGTGGCTAGCTCTATTTATAGAGGGAGGCCCTAGGCCTCTTTCCAAATATTGAGCGGGAAGGGCGCTAACAATTGGCCATTTTGAAGGGCAACATCTAGTACACTTATCCTGACTAAAGTTTGTCCTCGCCTACTAAAGACTCTGACCGTACGCCGGCTTGGGCTCCACGATGACCTCCATCCTGCCGTCCTGCTGGTCTTGGTCTTGTTGCACCGAAATGGTTGCCATTGCTTGATACTCTTGCCTGCGCTTGCCCCCTTTGCACCAAAGAGGAAACAAGGACTCTGCGCAGGTTGGCGCCCGCCTGGCACCCGCCTGGCCTCAGTCGTCATGGCTTACATCATGGGCACCTCGTGAGGTACCCCGCCTTGATCTCTCCGCCTCCTCGCCAGCCAGCCTGATGAGGCTGTGCCCGAGGAAGCCTCCTGTCGTCCGCCCCGCGAGGCTTGGCCCCTCGTGAGGGTCTTGAGCATGTGTTGATGAAGATGGGCCGTACTGGGCCACTCCCTGAGCCACGCCGCAGGCTGCAGGAAGGCAACTCTGGGTACCCCCGTTCCCAGAATGCCGACAACCCGCAGCGATGAACTCCATTACCGGAGCCCAACCAGATTCGGCGGGCTCGGGGGCGTGCGGTCTGGAACCTACAGCCGGACACAAGTTCGGGGGTCCAGTGACACAGACTTCCTTGGGGGTGGAGTCTGTGCTCGGCTCTACTGACGATGAGCATGCGGCCTCCGAGGCGTGGTCTATCTACCCGTCCTCAGACGACGCAATCTGCCCTGGATTTAGGTCCGGAGCTATTACAGGTGCGATATCCCGAATATTGTCTAACAGCAGGTCTAAGCCGTGCTCATCGTGACTATTCGGCGCTCCTAGCGTGGGCCCAAATCCGTCGAAGATCAAGTATCCGCGGATATCGGCCGTGTAGTTCAAGTTTCCGAACCTGACCTGATGGCCAGGGGCGTAGCTGTCGATCTGCTCCAGATGGCCAAGCGAATTGGCCCGCAGTGCGAAGCCGCCGAACATGAAGATCTGTCCAGGGAGAAAAGTCTCACCCTGGACCGTGTTTTTGTTGATGATTGAAGGAGCCATCGAGCCTTGCAGCGATGACATAGAGGAACTCTCAATGAAAGCACCAATGTCGGTGTCAATACCGATGGATCTCGGGTAGGGGGGTCCCGATCTGTGCGTCTAAGGCTAATGGTAACAGGAGGCAGGGGACACGATGTTTTACCCAGGTTTGAGCCCTCTCGATGGAGGTAAAACACTACTTCCTCCTTGATTGATGTTGATGATATGAGTATTACAAGAGTTGATCTACCACGAGATCATAGAGGCTAAACCCTAGAAGCTAGCCTATGATGATTATGATTGTTCTTGTCCTACGGACTAAACCCTCCGGTTTATATAGACACCGGAGGAGGCTAGGGTTACACAGAGTCGGTTACAAAGAAGGAGATCTAACATCCGGATCGCCAAGCTTGTCTTCCACGCAAAGGAGAGTCCCATCCGGACACGGGTCGAAGTCTTGAGTCTTGCATCTTCACGGTCCAACAGTCCGACCAAAGTATATAGTCCGGCTGTCCGGATGCCCCCTAATCCAGGACTCCCTTAGTTCTCCTCATCACTCTCGCTCGAGGAAGAGTCTTCGTCATCAGAGGAGCTCTCCACGCAGCACTTCAGGCGAGTCTCGAAGTCTCCAAAGACCTTGACGGAGAGGAGGTCGTTGTAAATTAATTTGAAATAGAAAATGAGCCCCGCCGTCAGGCTGTGGATGCGAGCGAAGGTTTTCCATCCGCAACGGAGATACATGACATGAGGAGTTGAGAAATAAACATCGGCCCATGTGCCGCTATTCCCACAGCCCCTCATATGCAATCTCAGCGCTTGCGGCGGATCGAGATCCATCTCCTGAGAGAATGGGGTAGGTAGGCGAAGGTGACGACACGCCGGCCAGCGCAGCCTGATGAAGAACTCGCGGGGCTGGTCCCCGACATGGCCCTCCATTGGGGGAGGGACCGCCGGCGAAGGCGAGGCCGATGCGCTGCCCGTCCTCCTCTTTCCCGAGCGCCACGGCAGCCTCGGCCGCGCCCCCTCCCCCTTCCCCTTGCGGCCGGCTCCACCACCACGGGCTCTTGGGGAGGAGGGGCGTGTTTTCGAGCGGAGACCCTCGCCGCCACCGTCGAAGCATCAGCGCGCCCTCTCACCATGGCAGAAGGGAGGAAGAAGCAAGGATGGGAAGAGGCGGATGGCAAAGGGCTGAGGGGTGTCGTACCTCCCACTCCCCTCCTTATAAAGAGGCAGGGTCAGGGTTTGGCCGCCCCTCTCAGCCAATCCAGCTCATTGAGGTGACAGCGGGCGAGGCCATCGACCGCCCTCCCCGCCCAATTGAAGGCGCGTGGGTATCAACCCATGCTCGCATGTCTTCCCGTATCCCGAGCGCCTGTCACTAGCCCTGCACCGTGAATGCGGCGTACGTGGCACGAGGGGCGGGCGTAGTGGGACGCGTGGAACGACGGCTCCAAAGAAGAAAACATAAATGAGCAGCGGCCCGCAGTCTTGAAGAGACATGCAAGCCGCCTCTTTACTGTTCACTATAGGATGATGCAAGCATGCTTCGGTCACCCCATGCACGATCCCCACATCACACGCGGCCGTCCACACCGCGCATTCAACGCGGGTTGTGGGGAAGTGCAGTAGGCGGAAAAACTAGCGGTAAAAATCGACCCTGCCTGCCCGTGCACCGTTCTGGGCCTGGCCCAACAACGCGTTGCGCTTATGTGTGGCCCAGGCCCGGGGGCTCCTGTCAGTGTACAGAAGTAGGGGTTCTACTTTGTACCCCTTTACCTGTGCACGGGCAGTTAGAGCCACGCCACGACCACACCAAGCAGGGCCGGCGAAGGGAGCCAAAGTCGCAAGGCGATCAAAGCAACGCCAAGACAGAGACACGAAGAGCAAGAGAGTGAGGTGGACTCCCTCGGCAAGACCCTTGCTGGGGCGGCCTCCATGGCCCCGGCATGGGCCTTGCCGGGACAACTTGCCCAACACCAGCGGAGCGCGCCACCCTTGAGCCCGAGGCTTTCCAACATCACCAACCACATTGGAACCAAGGTTCGGGAGGCACCTCCATGGTGGCATACAGATCTTTGTGAAGACCATTAACATGCAAGAACAGATGAAGACAAGAAGACGAGGCCTCCGACAACATCCTTGCCGGGGGCGACCGCAGTGCCGCGACAAGACACTTGCCGGGGCCCCGGCAAGGACCTCGCCAGGACATCCGCGGGGCCGCAGCCAGGCCCGCGCGCGCCAAGATCCCACCACCATTCCCATACAGCTACCAGCCCAACCAGCCAGGCAGGCACCTGCATGGCAACGTGCGGTCCTAAAGCCAACTCAGCAAGCTCCTGCGTGGTGGCATGCAGATCTTCGTGAAGACGCCACCACCGCGCCACCTCAGTAGCCTGCCATCCTACAAGGCACTGGCCGCGCCGCTGGCCGGGCGCGTGTCGAAGTAGGGCGAGGCGGCGATAAAGTAGGAGGACACCTCGGAGGTGCATTTAATGCATCTTGTCTCGTAATGACAAGAGATAAACACCACCTCCTATGTGCCACTGTAGGACCTCCTTCAACTATAAAAGGAGGCCCGAGGCATACTGGAAAGGGATTCGGCTCTTTGGGCAAATGACGCTCGATAGCTAGTTCAAGAACATTGATATATACACCGAAGCAGGACTAGGGTATTACGCGATCTCCGCGGCCCGAACCTGGGTAAAATCCCTTTGTGCTGGCTCCTAGACCTGCTCTTCTCACGACCCCGCGCCACCAACCACAGTAGGGATTCTTGTGATCCCATAGGTGTCGTTTCCACCAACAATGAAGAAATGAATTTTCATTTCTCACGTCCTCATATTGCTATGTCTATTCTATTGCTTGATGAAATTGATCTGATGAATTTGCTGTCATATTCTTCATTGATGAAGTATATGAGTTCGTAAGCTACACTAATTCATTTGCAGGATGATCAACCCAAAGCCAATGAGTGGGTCCTTGATAGTGGATGCACAAATCACATGACTGGTGACAAGAATTTATTGATGGACGTTCCCTTATCTCCATCGCGTCTGAAGCATATCACCTACGCCGACAAAGGCAAAAGCAAGGTATTAGGTCTAGGTAAGGTTGCGATCTCAAAGGATCGACACATGGACAAATTCATGCTTGTCAAGTCCTTAGGATTCAACCTCATGTCAGTCTCAATGCTTTGTGATTTGGATATGGTTGTTATCTTTGGCAAGTAGTGTTGTGTTGTGATCATGGAACCTGACCATTCCAAAGTCTTCGAAGGATTTAGGAGAGGAGATCTATATATTGTTGATTTCTCTATAGGACCATAGCCTGCGATATGTCTACTTGCAAAAGCTTCAGAAGGCTGGCTATGGCATCGACGACTTGGTCATGCTGGCATGAGGAACTTGCACATGCTCGCGAAGAAGAAGCATGTCATTGGCATTGAGAATGTCAAATTCCTCAAGGATCACCTATGTTGTGCTTGTGAAGCTGGAAAGATGACCAAGGCCAAGCATCCCGCGAAGACTATCATGACTACCACTCATCCATTTGAATTGCTTCACATGGATCTCTTGGGTCCTAATCACTACTCTGCATTCACCAATGAAGCATCTCTATATGGCTTTGTTATTGTTGATGACTACTCCCGTTACACATGGGTACATATTGTCACTTACAAACGTGAAGTGCGGGGTCTTCAAACGATTTTCCTCGAGGGCTTCAACCAACCTTGGTGTGAAGATCAAGCACATCAGAAGTGACAATGGAACTGAGTTCAAGAACACGGGTCTTGATGACTATCTTGATGAACTTGGTATTACTCATGAGTTATCTACTCCTTATACTCCTCAGCAGAATGGCGTCATGGAGTGCAAGAACAAGACTCTTGTTGAGATGGCTCGCACTATGCTTGATGAATACAAGACGCCTTGTCATTTCTGGATTGAGGCAATTGATATCGTGTGCCACATCATCAACAGGGTATATGTTCACAAATTCTTCAAGAAGACTGCCTATGAACTCCTCACTGACAAGAATCCCAATGTGAGTTATTTCAAAGTCTTTGGAGCTAAATGTTGGATTGGAGATCCTCATCACAATTCTAAATTTGCACTGAAAGCACATGAAGGTTTTATGCTTGGTTATGGGAAGGACTCAACAACGTTCATCACAAGGTTGTTGAAACAGTATATGTGTGGTTCGATAAAACTAATGCTCGCAAAGAGAGCGCCTACCTCCTGTGCTATATGAATAGTCACCTGAGGAAACCATCAAGTTCAAGGCTACCGAGGATGTCATTCCTACCAAAGAATCTGCTGCAGAAGTCATTCCAGCCCATGAAGAACTTCATGCTGGTGCACCTGAGGAAAATGGCTCTAAAGAAAATGCTGAGCAAATTCCTCGTTGTCAACCAGCTCATCCTCGCGTCGTAAATAAAGTGTAGATTGAGAAAATCATCAGCGACATCAATGCACTAGGTCCTCTCACACGCTCAAAAGTTTCACATTTGTCTAACTTTTGTGGGCACTTTTCTTTTGTCTCTATCACAGAGCCCACCAAGCTAGATGAAGCATTTCTGGAGTCTGAGTGGATTCAAGCTATGCAAGAGGAATTACATCAGTTCGAGCTCAACAACGTCTGGGAACTTGTCAAGCGACCAGATCCTCGCAAGCACAATATCATCAACACAAAGTGGATCTACCGCAACAAGCAAGACAAAAATGGCCTTGTGTTGAGGAATAAGGCAGGGCTTGTATCTTAAGGCTACACACAGGTTGAAGGAATTGATTTCGATGAAACTTTTGCACTTGTTGCTAGAATTGAGGCTATTCGCGTATTACTTGCTTATGCTAACCATCACAATATCATCTTATATCAAATGGATGTGAAAAGTGCATTCCTCAGTGGTAAGCTTGAGGAAGAAGTATATGTTGCTCAACCCCAGGTTTTGAAGATCCAAAGCATCCTGACAAAGTCTTCATACTTAATAAGGCCCTCTATGGCCTCAAGCAGCCCCTCAAGCGTGGTATGATACTTTGAAGGAATTCCTCATGAAGAAAGGCTTCAGACCTGGTTCACTTGACCCAACTCTTTTCACCAAAACTTATGATGATGAATTTTTCGTGTGCCAAATATATGTTGATGATATCATCTTTGGCTGTACTAACCAACGTTACAGTGATGAATTATATGATGAGTGAAGAATATCAAATGTCTATGATGGGAGAATTGAAATTCTTATTAGGTCTTCAAATACGTCAACAGCGCAACGACATCTTCATATCTTAGGAGAAATACATCAAGGATCTATTGAGGAAATTCGGCATGCAAGATTGCAAAGGCGTTAAAATCCCTATGCCCACAAATGGCCATCTATGCACTGATGAAAATGGTATTGACTTTGATCAAAAGGTATACCGCTCCATGATTGGATATTTATTGTATTTATGTGCATCTAGGCATGTTTGGATGTGTGCCCGCGTTCAAGCTACACCAAAGGATTCACACCATAAGGCTGTGAAGCATATTCTTCGATATCTAGCTCACACTCCAACACTTGGATTATGGTATCCCATGGGCTCGGTTTTTGATCTCATTGGATATTTAGACTCTGACTATGCTGGTGATTGTGTGGACCGCAATTCAACATCAGGCACATGCCATTTCCTCGGGCGATCCTTGGTCTATTGGTCCTCGAAGAAACAGAACTGCATATCACTTTCTACTGCTGAAGATGAGTACATTGCTGCTAGTTCGTGCTGTGCTCAATTTCTATGGATGAAGCAAACCCTCAAGGACTACGACATCAATGTGAAGAATGTGCCTCTCTACTGTGACAATGAGAGTGCCATCAAGATTGCTCATAACCCAGTTCAACACTTGAAGACAAAGCACATTCAAATTCATCATCATTTTCTTCGTGATCATGTGTTGAAGGGCGATATCTCTATCGAGCACGTGACGACTAAAGAATAGCTAGCCGATATCTTCACAAAGCCCTTGGATGAGAAGAGATTTAGCAAGTTGTGGTGTGAGCTAAATATCTTAGAATCTTCGAATGTCCTTTGAAAAGGACACACTTCCTAACACTTATCCAAAATTGATGAATTAGATGTGCAACACATGAAGTAACGTTTTTCTTCAATCAATGAACACCAACACCCTAAGTGTGAATAAATTAACAAAGAATTTGATTCTCAGAGTCCTACGACAATTGTACGCGGCGTCTGAAATCAGCATTCTTATATGGTGGGTTACGCCGCCAACCAAAAGTTGAAAATCTTCAATTTGAGTTTTTCTTCAGTTTTGAAATTCCTCAGTTGTTCAATTTCTTCAACTTTACAATGTGTTCACTCTTTCTGTCATCTTTTCTTCATTGACTATATATATATGAGTTATGTCCTCTACAACATTCACTTATTGCTATTACTTCATGTTGCATTTTTGCTAAGTGAATGTGATCGGACCCTTCCACCTCTATGCTATACTCAACCCAGCCTGTTCACAAATTCTTCATGTGCGTTCTATTCGAAACCCGTTCAAAATCTTCATTGTGTCCTTGTCAGCTGAAGAATTTGCGAACGAAATGTTAAAATATTCTAATTTGAATTTTTGGCTTTCTGCTGGTTAAACTGTTCCACATTCCATGATATGTTTATTCTATTCACCCACGATCTCACACGATCTCCACCTCACGGTACATGGGTGGCACATGTCACCAGAATGAGAAGGGTTAGGGGCAAATTCGTCCATATTGCTCGGGCGAACGGTTTTTCACCTCAGCTATATATACCCCCTCCCCTTCCTCAGACTGTTTTTACTCCACTCAACCCCACTCCCTTGCTTGAGCTCTCAAAACCTAGCGCTGCTGCTACTTCCATCATTGCCGGTGAGGAAGAGCTTCACTGCTTCGACCTCGTCGCCATTGTACTCGCGCCGGTTGCAGAAATCTTCACTCCGCCGCCGCCGTAGTTGTCTTCCTCTACCAAGTTAGGGAGTGGAAGATCTGGACAGACGAACTTCTAAATCTACACCTCTCAGTTCGTCGTGTTCTTCGTCAAGGGTAATTAAAAGTTACTTTTACTGCCCTTGTTGATTCTTATGATTTCTACAAAATCTTCAAAAGGTGTTTATTCTTCAATCTTCACACACTAAACACCTCACACAAACATCCGTTCTTGATCTATTTCTCTTAAGCTAAATTTTCTTCAAGATTCCTCAATTGTGTGGATTCTCAATCTATACAACTCTGGAACCTAAGACAAAAGGCTTAGTGAAATTCCTCAAGACACCACTGGTCAAATTCCTCAAACTTGTTCTTTTTGAAAAAACTTCTGAGAACGCATATGACCTCTCCAAATTCTTCACACCTATACTCTGTTCACAGGTACACATGTCCACTGCTGAATCTCTAGGTTCTCATCAACTTAACTCATTTGCAGCATTCCTCGAAGAAAAGTTGCATACCTCTTTAGAGAACTCAATCGTTCAACATCCTCAGCTGAAGAAAATGGCTGATGGCAAGAAACCTCAGAAGGGAGGGAAGAAATTGGAAGTCAACAATTCTTTTGAGGTACCTGAAGACATCTATGCAGGGTACTGCACTCCTCCTCGTGAAACATAGAATGAGCGCAAAGTGCGCATTCAGAGGATAGAGAGGAGATGGGCCAGAGAATGGAGGGAGTACAGATATGTGACTCCCAAGTACATGAAGAAATTCGCATTACACCCTCCATGCCCAAGACCTCCATTGGCACCAGGCCAAGTTGTTGATCCCTCTAGCATCAAAAGAGGTGAGGATTTACCCAAGGAATGGGCCAAGTGTTAAGCTAAACTGGCCAAAATGGCAAAAGAGGCAGTGAAGAAATTCAATGAAGATTCTGCTGCTGCCACTGCTGAGGCCTCTGCTAGCAAGCCTAAGAAGGCCATGCCCAAGAAGCCTGCACACAAGCCTAGTGCCTCTGCTTCAATGCCCTCACGACCCAGTTCTGCAAAGCCCTCACAACAAATTCCTCATGCTGCTCCAACTCCTCCAAAACCCTCAGCTCCTCCGGCGAAGTCCTCAGCACCTGTGCATCTCGCCTCGTGTCAAAGGACCATAGGCAAATCAATTGCCTCGGGGGCCTCCGAAAGTTCTTTAGCTCCTCTGCATTCTTCAACAGGTCCCACTCTGCTGAAAACCAAGGCCACTGCTGGACGAGGCACTAGACCAAGTCCTCACAAGAAGCAGGTTGCCTTTCATATGTACCGTCTAGTGATGATGAAGCTGATGATGAGGAACTCGCCGAAATCATCAGAGGTAGACAGCAGAGGGCCGCTAGAGCCAAAGGAAGTGAAGTTCCTCTCCTACTGGATCCCAAGCTGATCCTTGAGTACATTGATCTCTGGCACAAGGACCCCAACATGCATGTGTCTGCTTCAAGCTCACTCCTGGCCAAAGTCACATGTTGACCGCCTTCATTGGCGAAGAAAAATGTTGTCAATATGACAACAGATGAACTTGTTGCAATACAAAACTGAGATCAAAGGACTCAGTGGTGAATTCAACATCTACTGCACCGATTGGCTTGGAGCCAAAGTCAAATTTGTGAAGTTGGCTGAGAAATTCACATCAACTGACGCTGCATCATCACAACCCGAATCTCCTCAGGGTGAAGCATCTGCTCAGCCCACTGAAGAACATGCCAGCACCGTTGATGAAACTCGGGCTGCTGATGAAACTGCTAGTACCAGGGCTGATGAAGCTATTCCAGCCGCTGATGACATTGCCAAGGCAACCACTAGTGTCGCGCCTGAGGAACAAGATAGGTCAGCTGAAGCATCAACCGTTGTGCCTGAAGAAACTGAACCAGTCAGGCGAACTGCCCCAGTTGAGCCTGAGGAAAATGAACCAATTTCCTCTTCTCCTCTAGCACCAACGCCAAGTCCCATTCTTCTTTTTGCATCAGGAGTGAAGAAAACCAAGGCTGCAGAGCGAGCAACAGTGAATAGGAGGAAAGCATCTGCTTCATGAGATTCTTCAGCACCGAAGAAGATGAAGACATTGACTAGCTCTCTTGAGAATCCCATTGATGCTATTCCTGTTTCGAGTATGCCATCAAAGGAACTCGTTCCCTTTGGTGAGGATTATGAGATCCCAAGTGGATCTGATGAAGATGTTCCTTCTGCTGCTTCTTCAGAGCAGTTGGACGAAGGAATTGAAGCGGACAATATCCCATCAACCCAAGTGGTATCATCACCTATGCCTTAGTTCACAGCTGAAGAGGCAGGCGTTGAAGAATTGAATGAAGAAGATGAAGACGTGGATACTGGGAGCACCACTCCAGTGATGAATGGCGACTTTTGGGAAAGTCATCACCCCAACTCTCCCATGTTCACACCACTGCAACAAATTCCTGAGTCCCCGGTGCACACTGAAGTTCAAATGGGCTCTGATGAACCTCAAGCCACTCCTTCCATCCCTGAAGAAATTCTAGCCACTAGTGCTGATGTTAATGTTAATGAAGAATTGAAGACCCAGGCTGCTACTGAAGCGGAAACTAAAATTCCTCAGCCTGTGGTTTCTGAGAATGTGATTCCTGAGGCTGTGATGACTTTGACTGATACTCCTCAGCCCAAGCCGAAGAATCCCTTCTCCAAGAAGCACAAATTCAAGGCTGATAATTTCTTCCATGAGCACATATTCTTCACATATTACAATCCTTATGACTCTGCTCGTCTACAAAGGAAATGTTTCTGGACAGCAAGCCAAGCCAACTTCTATTCTTCACTACTTATTGATAAGGACAAAGTCTTCGACCATGAGCATATTCCTCATGTGGACATGGAATCGCTACCTTGCTTCACTCCAGTACTCAGTGTTCTGCATGATGCTGGGATGCTAAATTTCTGCACCAATATCGTTGACTGGAATGAAGAATTAATACTTCAGTTCTACACAGCGCTACACATCACTAGAAATGTCGCAGATGTGAATTCTTGGTTGTTGGACTGGATGACAGAAAACACTCACTTCAAAGCACCGTCCTCTAAATTGCTTCATGCCCTGCCTATCAGTCGTCCCCTTGAAGGTGCGCAGCTCATATACCATGAACCTGAGCTCTCTGATTACTACATGCAAGTCTTAATAAAGCCTCTGAAGCCTGGTCAAGCCCCAAGAACCAAATTCCTCGTGAAGGAATTGATGTATGTGCCACGGACTGTCTATCACATTCTGACCAAGACATTGATTCCAATCAAAGGCCACGACTCTAATGAAGAAGAAGTCATTGGCATCATGAAGAATTTGCTATTCAACATCATCCATGGAGTTCCTCTCAACTACCATGATTTCTTCATGAGGACTCTGGCCAATGTTGCTTTGTCGTCATTTGAGTTGAAGCCTTATGCTCCTTGGATTATGAGATTCCTCATATCAAGGTCTTCAATCAACTACAAGGATGACTTTCAAAATCATCTCGGCTACTTGCCCCCTATCGAAGTCCTCAAGCGCACATTTTTCTCAGCTGATGAGAAGGGCAAGGCAACTGTTGTTATTAATGAAGGCATTCATCCATTGGATGGTCAGTTCCGCAAAGCTGCATCTTATTCCACCGATGATGACTCTGCCACTCATGACTCTCCCGCCAATGCTTCAAAGCAAAATCCTCAAGGCACAGCTCCAAGGGTGATGACTTATCGTGAGCTTCACCTCAGTCTTCATCAGAAGGTTGATCGTAACCACAAATGGGTCAAGTGTCAGTTTGATTCAATTCTTCACAACATGACTGCTACACACAATGCAGTGAAGAAGAACCATTACTACCTTCATGAAGTATTCGGTTGCACCTGGGCTATTTTGTCTGATCTTTATGGTGAAGAAGATCTCAAGCAGATGGGTTTCAAGCAGGACATTGACTGGTCTGAGCCACCATCGAAGAAATTCAAGAAAGTCAAAGTTCCCTCCTTGGTGGCCAACTCATATTCTTCATCGCGTGAGACTGATGAGCATGAAGATCTGGACGACACTGTGGCAGGCCCTACCTCAACAACTGACCCCAACAACGCTAGCGCTCCTCCATCGACTTCGCGATATTCTTCAGGGGTGTTAGTCCTCAATTTTCGTCCCTTTTGGTCATTCGATGACAAAGGGGGAGAAATTTGAGTTAGTCTTCAAGCGGGTCTATATATGAGCAATTTTTTTGCTAAGTGACAACTCTCGATCTTTTTAAAACTTTGTTGGATCGAGTTGTAATCTTATCTCCGATGGTGGTCTGATACTTTCGTTATGTTCGTCTGCATGCTATTTCCTCATATATGTTAATGCACGCGTGCTGAATTACATCAGTCATCATATTTCATCATGCATTTCAAATTCTTCATATCTTATGTTAAATGCGTAAATGAATTACAAGATATAGGGGGAGATCTCCATGATTCTACTCTTCAATGTGCATTGCCTCAAAAGCAATTTCCTCACATATGCGCATCTTTAGGGGGAGTTCTTCTATATCTTGCAATCAAATTCCTCAATATTAGTATTTACACTTCATATATTTATCCCCATTGAAAACTTAACCCATATTGTCATCAATCACCAAAAAGGGGGAGATTGTAAGTGCATCTAGCGCCCCTTAGTGATTTTGGTGTATTGAAGACTTATAGGTTAAGGGACTAATGTGTTTGTGAGTGTACACGGGACTATAAGTCTATGAAGAGTTTGATATTTACAAAGAAAGTCGACCCCTAAAAATGAATGTCTTCAACTGAAGACTTTGGCTTTCTGAAGACTTTGAAAGTGAAGAAATTGGTGTGACCCTGAAGACTTGATAATCATGCGAGGAATATGGAGCATGAACACTTTTGTTTTTGTAGTTTAATTTTCTCCTTCTTGAGTCATAGGAAACCCTGTACCGTTAAAGGGGGTCGAGGAAAAACTAAGGAAAAGTTTCCAAGTGATGCTCATCTCAAAATCCTACACCTACCAATCCCTTTGAGTGAAGCCATTGGAAATCTCATATAGTTCAGTCAATTTCTTCAGTGACAAAGACGAAGTTCTTATGGTCTCTGAGGAATTTGTTCTGACTAAGGAGTTAGGAATTCGCCAGCGTGGATTGCCTACAAGTGAGGAACATGATAGCCCTGTGGAATTTGAAGCTCAAATTTCTGACCATTGTTGTGCTACATGCCAGCTGTCCCAAAATATCTACCCACCTAACAGTCATATCATTGAAGGACATTTATGTTTTATCATGTCGGGCTGCTCCCTAGGCCATAAATAGCCGCCCCCTACATCCACTAGCTGGTTGGCTGCTCCAAGAGAAACTGACACGTGTCATTGAGAGCATCCCATCCTCCGAGGACTTTGAGCGAAAATCATCATGTGACGAAAACCCAAACCCAAACACCTACAACCCAAAGTGATTAAGCATCATTGAAGAGATTGTTCCTATGTGGATCCGATGCTTGTTACCTTTGAAGACTGTGCATCTTCCAGACGGTTAGGCGTCATGGTCTAAAGCATCCAAGAGAAAATTGTGGATCGCCGAGTGACCGAGTTTGTGAAGGTTTGGAAGTCACCTGAAGACTTACCATGAGTGATTGGGCAAGGTCTGCGTGACCTTAGCTCAAGGAGAATAAGGTGAGGATTGTGTGTCCTCAGGTTTAAGTACCTAGCCACTCCAACTAGACGTACAACTGTCACAGCAGTTGGAACTGGTCTACCAAATCATTGTCTTCACCAAGCCAACTGGTTCTATTTCCCCAACCCTTTCATTTCCTCATTACTGTGTTGTGTTCTTGATCGTTACTGTGTGAAGACTTTGAGTGAAGAGTTTCTCAATTTCCTCAGTTCAATTTCTTCAGTCAATTTGTCTTCAGCCTGCTTATCCTGTGTCTACGCTTTCCGTACTCTGTGCTTGTTTTCATTTCATCATGATGACTATGATTATGTTCTGTTATGTGTGCATCTGAGTACTTATTCCGCTGCAAGTAGTTCTTCGCTTAGGAATTTCCTCACCCTGAAATTCCTCAGTGAAGAATTTATAAAAAGCGCCTATTCACCCCCTCTAGTCGACTTAACGCACTTTCACAGATAATTTTTTTATTTTTTTGAAGCGTGCTCTATAAACAGTGACAGATGGAGTAGTATGAGTGGATTCAAAGAAGAGCGTATTGATGGTTGCTTCTTCCAAGCAACTTACAGTGGGAAAGGTGGGGCTTATGATTTGACTGCTCATTACTCACTATTAATGCGGCGCAACAACCGGGTTGAGTCTCCCATGCGGTTGTGCACTACTCCCTTAGTTTTTAAATATACTCTAGACTACTTGTCTTTCTAGAGATTTCAACGAGTGACTACATACGAAGAAAAATGAGTGAATCTACACTCTAAAATATGCCCATTTGAAATTTGTAAAAAGACAAATATTTAGGAATGAAGGAGTATAATTTTTTGCATGGCACATGGACCCGAATGCTGAAGAGGCTTCTGGCAATGCTATCAAGCTTCCAGCCTTTTGTTTACATAATTGACGTACTATACAAATAATTTTCCAATGACATGAAATTGTACAATGCTCTGAGCTTTCAGCTTTTGTTTCGTGTGTCTTGCCATCGATGCTCTTTTGGAAACAAGAAAAAACTAACTTCCTTGCTGATGCATCTCAATGATAAGCAGATTGGAGCTAATATTTACATCACAACTCAAGACAAAGTTGTGAGAAGGTGCTAAATTAAAATTGATCCATGCTTTCATTGGCAGCAATGTCCCCCCAGCTCTGTCTAAATCAACAAGGCGTGTTGGGAAAAAGTAGCTGTCTGGAGCATGCAACATTCTGATCATTTTGTGCAGTTCCACTAATATAGAGCTAAGTGTCCCTGTCCAAAGATATTAAGTGTGATTACGATAATAGAGGACTGCTGATGAAACAATAAACACACAAATAGAAGTCGGTCACCTTTGCAGTCTCTCTTAAGACTAACTAGTTGGAGAAGATTAAGCAAATAGTTGGAGAGTATTAGGCTCGGAGTTGGATGAGGAGGATAGAGCAAAACCAATCTCCCTTTGTGCAGTCGCAATAAAATGTAGAGACGTTGCCCGTGTGACATTTTAGTACAACTGCACAAATCACTCTTAAGAAAAAAGTGATTTGTGCAGTTCACCAAAAGGTCGCAATAGCAACGAGGTGAAATGGATAGCCTTGTTTGCAAAAACAAGGTAGAAAGGAAACAATTACTGGCTAATAACAGTTGATGACACATACAACGACAAAAAAGAAGCATATTCCTTGTCCTAAGGGAAGATAACAACACAGTTGTGCTTGTATAAAATGGTGTGAGGACGAGATTGCAATATGGAAAGTACACCGGACGAGCTACGTTTTTGGCAAAGAACTATGGAAGATCCACATGCAAGATTTTCCACATGCAGCGACGTGGGAAGACACGCAGTGGAGCAAGGCTAGAGGGGATACCTAGGGGTCATCGGGATGTAACTAGGTGAGCGGCAGCGGGCGAGGTCTGCCCATACTGCGGTAGCGAGTAGGTGGCGTAGGCCCTACCATGCCGGAGCTTGGTCACAGAGAATGGCGGGTATCGCATATCGGGACATGCTGCCTCGGCGCCGTCGAACAGAGAAACGATGCACATCCTCCCTTTCCGTCGGCGGACGGGGTGCGGCCAGATCAGTGACCAATGGTGGGAGAGAGAGAGAGGCCACTGACGCCTTGTGTGAGATACTCTGAAGAGAGACAAACCCAGGCTGGCAGGCTCCATTGTATATAGTGGAGCGGACTACCTTTTTATCCATAAAAATATTTTTATATTTTGTGTACGTGCCATTGAGCGATATAACTTTATTTGAAAATAACGCGCTGACGCATCAAGTCGAACTTTGTTTCGTGCACGCATGGTACACGACCTCCGTAGGTAAACAACTGTTACACGCGTTCAAATTAGCGCGTGGGCTGCCATTTTCCTACAGAAATGAGCTCCGCCGTGTACTCGCGCGGGTGTGGCTGGGCATGAAGCGTGAGTACGTGCACCTATTCTCTTTGTGTACGTACACCACCTACCCGGGGTTGTGTGAGAGAGATACAAACATAGAGAGATATAGTGTGTGGGTTCGTGAGTGTTTTGGGGGGTCAATCAAAAAATGTAACATATGCAATGTGTGTGAAATAGAGTCCTAGATATATCATATATATATAGAGAGAGAGAGGGGGCGATCCATGAGAAGAGAGTGGTGGTATCGTCGGCTTGAGGTATCCATAGAATCAAAGAGAGGGATGATGTGTGTGTGTGCACGCGCGATCGATAAAGAGTGCCATCGAATTTGTGTGTGCCCATGTCAAAGATATAGAGTGGCTGGCCTACTGGTACGTGAGAGGTGACAGGTGCATTTTGTCTCTGTGGCATGGATACCTACCTACAACGCTCGACTATCGGTGTGTGGTGGGGGGCCTAATTAATTATAGAGGTACAATGGCTGGTATATGTGTGGAGGAGGAGAGAGGCCTATCCTATGTATTAAGGGAGATCGATCGGCATTCGTGCATATGTGTAGGAGAGGAATAAAGTTGGGAGAGAGATAGAGCTAGAGTGTTGGAGGGGGTGGTAGTGGAGTTGCTTCTAACAAATGGTGGGAGACAATGGCGGACCTAGGAATGGGCCAGGCCCCAGGCGAACTGGCCAAGGCCCAGGCAGCTTAGTTGACGGTAGTGTTTTATTGTAGCTACAGTGTTAAAATATACAAAGGAGATGGGCCTTACGCCCAGGCCACCGCCCCTTCTGCCTGAGACCTGAATCCGCACATGATGGGAGAGGCTTGCTAGACAAATGGATGGCACGCCTGCAATATCAATAAGAGAGGGGATGGCTGCCTGTCTGTGCACGTGCGTGCGAGAGACGTGTCAGGAGGCATGCACGAATGATGAGGGGGCGATATGGCTATGGTAAGCAGACGTAACTACATAGGAAGATCAATCGTCCTTTGTTAGAGAAAGGAGAGACATAACTTGTGAGGTACGTCGATCGATGGGTGAGAGAAAATAGTTAAAGTCGACCTGGGTATATGTAGGGAGATCGATCGGTATACATGCATATATGTGTTAGAAGCAAATAAGGCCCGGGGAGAAGGGTAGAGAGAGAGGGATGCATCTACGAGGTGGTGCGAGAGACATACTATATCAAGGGGGAAGGAGTGTGCAAGTACGAGATCGATGAAAAGAGTGGTGGGAGTGAGGCATGGGCGGTGAGAAGAGAAGAGGGGAAGCTTGTGTTTGTGGTAGGCACACTGATACGTCACCAACGTATCTATAATTTTGATTGTTCCATGCTATTATACTACCCGTTTTGGATGTTTATGGGCTTAACTAAGCACTTTTATATTATTTTTGGGACTAACCTATTAACCGGAGGCCTAGCCCAAATTGTTGTTTTTTTGCTTATTTCAGTGTTTCGAAGAAAAGGAATATCAAATGGAGTCCAAACGGAATGAAACCTTCAGGAGAATTATTTTTGGAACAAACGCAATCCAGGAGACATGAAGTGGACGTCAAGAAGCAATCGAGGAAGCCACGAGGTAGGGAGGCACGCCCTAGGGGGGTGGGCGTGCCCCCACCCTCATGGGCCCCTCATGGCTCCCCTGACCGACATCCTTCGCCTATATATATCACCATACCCTGAAAACATCCAGGAGCACCACGAAACCCTATTTCCACCACCGCAACCTTCTGTGCCCGTGAGATCCCATCTTGGGGCCTTTTTCGGCGCTCCGCCGGAGGGGGAATCGATCACGGGGGGCTTCTACATCAACACCATAGCCTCTCCGATGAGTTGTGAGTAGTTTACCACAGACCTTCGGGTCTATAGTTATTAGCTAGATGGCTTCTTCTCTCTCTTTGAATCTCAATACAAAGTTCTCCTTGATCTTCTTGGAGATCTATTCGATGTAACAATTTTTGCGGTGTGTTTGTCGAGATCCGATGAATTGTGGGTTTATGATCAAGATTATCTATGAGAAATATTTGAATCTCCTCTGAATTCTTTTATGTATGATTTGTTATCTTTGCAAGTCTCTTTGAATTATTAGTTTGGTTTGGCCTACTACATTGATCTTTCTTGCAATGGGAGAAGTGCTTAGCTTTGGGTTCAATCTTGTGGTGTCCTTTTCCAGTGACAGCAGGGGCAGCAAGGCACATATTTTATTGTTGCCATAGAGGATAAAAAGATGGGGTTTATATCATATTGCTTGAGTTTATCCATCTACATCATGTCATCTTGCCTAATGCATTACTTTGTTCTTATGAACTTAATCCTCTAGATGCATGCTGGATAGCGATCAATGTGTGGAGTAATAGTAGTAGATGCAGAATTGTTTCGATCTACTTGTCGCGGACGTGATGCCTATATACATGATCATGCCTAGATATTCTCATAACTATGCACTTTTCTATCAATTGCTCGATAGTAATTTGTTCACCCATCGTAATACTTATGCTATCTTGAGAGAAGCCACTAGTGAAACCTATGGCCCCCGGGTGTATTTTCCATTATATAAGTTTCCGATCTATTTTATTTTGCAATCATTACTTTCCAATCTATATCATAAAAATACCAAAAATATTTATCTTATTATTATCTCTATCAGATCTCACTTTCGCAAGTGGCCGTGAAGGGATTGACAACCCCTTTATCGCATTTGTTGCGAGTTTCTTGTTTATTTGTGTAGGTATGAGGGATTTGCGTGTAGCCTCCTACTGGATTGATACCTTGGTTCTCAAAAACTGAGGGAAATACTTATACTACTTTGCTGCATCACCCTTTCCTCTTCAAGGGAAAACCAACGCAGTGCTCAAGAGGTAGCAAGAAGGATTTCTGGCGCCGTTGCCGGGGAAGTCTACGCTCAAGTCAAGACCTACCAAGTACCCATCACAAACTCCTCTCCCTCGCATTACATTATTTGCCATTTGCCTCTCGTTTTCCTCTCCCCCACTTCGCCTTTGCCTTTTCTTCGCCCCTCTTTTGTTCGATCTTATGTTTGTTTGTGTCTCCATGTGCCTTCTATATGCTTGCATCTTTGCTTGCTAAAAATCTATTGATATGGATCCATTTAAAGTGTTCTACTTGGATCATCTTTGATCCTTATGCGCTCGTGCTGAAACCCCAACTAGCCTAGCTAATGGGAAATCTTTAGATGAGCATGCTCATTTTGTGCGTCACCATTTGTCTGAAAAAGGGAGACTCTTATGGGATCAAATAAACAGATTGCTGTGTTATGCTTGGAATCTTTGTGAAATTTATGATTTTACTTGTTGCTCTAAAAACCCTAAAAAACACCTTCCCTACCTATATGATTTTAATGAAAATGAAATCTTATCTACTTATGCAAAGGTTGTTTATAGTTACTATGATATCAAACAAATTGAAGAATTTGTTGCTTTTAAGGGTGCTTATGAAGTTGCTTCTTTGATTGAAAAGTATGATATTACTCTCTACGAATCTGAAAATTTTGACATACTTAAATATTGCTATGAAAACTATGCTCATAATGTCTATGCCAAAGAATTTATTGAGAGAATGACCATTGCTTTGGAAGAAAATAATGATATGCATGAATCTATAGATAATGATGATTCCGATGATTTGATTGAAATATCCCTTGATGAACATGATGCTTGCTATTCTTGTGGCCATGATGCCAATATTCGTGAAGATGAATTCGCTATAATTCCTTATGTTAAACATGAGATCGTTGCTATTGCACTCATACTTGATAATTCCTTCGATGAAAAGCATAATTGCAATGATGTTATTATAAATTCTCTTAATGTCAATTGTGTTAATGATATGCAAAACCTCAAGCTTGGGGATGCTAGTTTTGCTATGACTACTATTTGTTGCAATGATCATGATTGGGGTGATTCTTTTCATGATCTTGAAAATTTATTTAAGCCTTATGATGAACATGAGATTGATAATAGTGTTTGCAATATTATTGAAAGTGGGTTTGGAAGATTGTCAACTTTATATCCCACATATTTGGAGAATTTTCAATCTTATGAATTTTTTGATAAAAGTGGGTTTGGAGAGGTCATGACTTTAGTTAATGTTAATCCCACTATTTTGGAAGAGTGTCAACTTCGCATGCATGTGGATCGTGTTGAAAATATTTTATGTGATAGCTATTTTGTTGAATTTTCTTATGATCCCACATGTAATTATTATGAGAGAGGGAAATATGGTTGTAGAAATTTTCATGTTGCTAAATTACCTCTCGTTATGTTGAGATTGCTATTGTTTCTTTCCGCTTCCTTGCATATGCTAGTTTTTGCTTGCTATGCTAATTTGTTTTCCAATAAGATTCCTATGCATAGGACGTATGTTAGACTTAGATGTGTTTGTCACGTGTTTCATGATGCTCTCTTCGTGTTTCAATTGCTATCTTTTATGTGAGCATCATTGAATTTATCAATGCCTAGCTAGGGGCGTTAAACGATAGCACTTGTTGGGAGGCAACCCAATTTTATTTTTTTTCATTACTTTTTGCTCCTGTTTAGTATTAAATAATTTATCTAGCCTCTTTTAGATGTGGTTTTATGTTTTAATTAGTGTTTGTGCCAAGTAGAACCTATCGGATAACCCGCTGAAAAACAGAAACTTTTATGCACACGAGAATAATTTTAATAAATCACAGAAACGTGATTTTTAGTTGATTCTGTTTGAAGAAGATTAATAGACAAATTGCCTAGTACTTCCTATTTTGGTAGGATTTTTAGAGTTCCAGAAGTACTCGAAATTTACAGATGGCTATAGACTGTTCTGTTGTTGACAGATTCTGTTTTTCATGTGTTGTTTGCTTATTTTGATGAATCTATGGCTAGTATCGGGGGGTGTGAACCATAGAGAAGTTGGAATAAAGTAGGTTTAACACAAATATAAATAAATAATGAGTTCATTATAGTACCTTAAAGTGGTGGTTTGCTTTCTTGCACTAACGGAGCTCATGAGATTTTCTGTTGAGTTTTGTGCTGTGAAGTTTTGAAGTTTTGGGTGAAGATTTGATGGATTACAGAATAAGGAGTGGCAAGAGCCTAAACTTGGGTATGCCCAAGGCAAACCAAGGTAAAATTCAAGTACAACCAAAATCCTAAGCTTAGGGATGCCCCGGAAGGCATCCCCTCTTTCGTCTTCGTCCATCGGTAACTTTACTTGGAGCTATATTTTTATTCACCACATGATATGTGTTTTGCTTGGAGCGTCTTGTATGATATGAGTCTTTTCTTTTTAGTTTACCACAATCATCCTTGCTGTACAAACCTTTGGGGAGATACACACATGAATCAGAATTTACTAGAATACTCTATGTGCTTCACTTATATCTTTTGAGCTAGACAATTTTGCTCTAGTGCTTCACTTATATCTTTTTAGAGCACGACGGTGGTTTTATTTTATAGAAATTATTGATCTATCATGCTTCAATTATATTATTTTGAGAGTCCTTTAGAACATCATGGTATTTTCTTTGGTTATAAAATTAGTCCTAATATGATGAGCATCCAAGTTGGGTATAATAAAAACTATCATATAAAATGCATTGAATACTATGAGAAGTTTGATTCCTTATGATTGTTTTGAGATATGAGGATGGTAATATTAGGGTCATGCTAGTTAAGTAGTTGTGAATTTGAGGAATACTTGTGTTAAATTTTGTGATTCCCGTAGCATGCACGTATGGTGAACCGTTATGTGATGAAGTTGGAGCATGATTTATTTATTGATTGTCTTCCTTATGTGTGGAGGTCGGGATCACGCGATGGTTAACTCCTACCAACCCTTCCCCTCGGAGCATGCGTGTAGTACTTTGTTTTGATAACTTGTAGATTTTTGCAATAAGTATATGAGTTCTTCATGAATAATGTTGAGTCCATGGATTATACGCACTCTCACCCTTCCACCATTGCTAGCCTCTCTTGTGTGGCGCAACTTTCGCCGGTACCGTACACCCACCATATACCTTCCTCAAAACAGCCACCATACCTACCTATTATGGCATTTCCATAGCCATTCCGAGGTATATTGCCATGCAACTTTCCACCGTTCCGTTATTTATGACACGCATCATCATTATCATATTGCTTTTGCATGATCATGTAGTTGACAGCGTATTTGTGGCAAACCCACCATTCATAACTCTTTCATACATGTCACTCTTGATTCATTGCATATCCCAGTACACTGCCGGAGGCATCCACATAGAGTCATATTTTGTTCTAAGTATTGAGTTGTAATTCTTGAGTTGTAAGTAAATGAAAGTGTGATGATCTTCATTATTAGAGCATTGTCCCAAATGAGGAAAGGATGATGGAGACTATGATTTCCCCACAAGTCGGGATGGGACTCCGGACTTTATGAAAAATAAAAGAGGCCAAAGAAGCCCAAATAAAAAAGAGGCCAAAGAAGCCCACGAAAAAAAGAGAGAAAAAAAGAAGAAGAAGAAGAAAAATGAGAGAAAAAGAGAGAAGGGACAATGTTACTATCCTTTTTCCACACTTGTGCTTCAAAGTAGCACCATGATCTTCATGATAGAGAGTCTCCTATGTTGTCACTTTCATATACTAGTGGGATTTTTCATTATAGAACTTGGCTTGTATATTCCAATGATGGGCCTCCTAAACATGCCTAAAGTCTTCGTGAGCAAACAAGTTGGATGCACACCCACTTAGTTTCTTTTTGAGCATTCATACACTTATAGCTCTAGTGCATCCGTTGCATGGCAATCCCTACTCACTCACATTGATATCCATTAATGGGCATCTCCATAGCCCGTTGATATGCCTAGTTGATGTGAGACTATCTTCCTTTTTTTGTCTTCTACACAACCACCATCCTATGTCCATGGCTCATGCTCATGTATTGCGTGAAGATTGAAAAGTTTGAGAATACTAAAGTATGAAACAATTGCTTGTCTAAAACCGGGGTTGTGAATGATTTAAATATTTTGTGTGATGAAGATAGAGCATAGCCAGACTATATGATTTTGTAGGGATAACTTTCTTTGGCCATGTTATTTTGAGAAGACATGATTACTTTGTTAGTATGCTTGAAGTATTATTACTCTTATGTCAATATGAACTTTTATCTTGAATCATTCGGATCTGAACATTCATGCCACAATAAAGAAAATTACATTGAGAAATATGCTAGGTAGCATTCCACATCAAAAATTCTGTTTTTATCATTTACCTACTCGAGGACGAGCAGGAATTAAGCTTGGGGATGCTCGATACGTCCCCAACGTATCTATATTTTTTGATTGTTCCATGCTATTATATTACCCGTGTTGGATGTTTATGGGCTTTACTAAGCACTTTTATATTAGTTTTGGGACTAACCTATTAACAAGTGGCCCAGCCCAAATTGCTGTATTTTTTGCCTATTTTAGTGTTTTGCAGAAAAGGAATATCAAACAGAGTCCAAACGGAATGAAACCTTCGGGAGAGTTATTTTTGGAACAAACGCAATCCAGTAGATTTGCAGTGGACGTCAAGAAGCAATCAAGGAATCCACGAGGCAGGGAGGCGCGCCCAAGGGTGGTGGGCGTGCCCCCCACCCTCATGGGCCCCTCGTGGCTCCCCTGACCGACTTCCTTCGCCTATATACATCACCATACCCTGAAAACATCCAGGAGCACCAAACCCTATTTCCACCGCCGCAACCTTTTGTACCCGTGAGATCCCATCTTGGGGCCTTTTTCGGCGCTCCGCCGGAGGGGGAATCGATCACGGGGAGCTTCTACATCAACACCATAGCCTCTCCGATGAGTTGTGAGTAGTTTACCACAGACCTTCGGGTCCATAGTTATTAGCTAGATGGCTTCTTCTCTCTCTTTGAATCTCAATACAAGGTTCTCCTCGATCTTCTTGGAGATCTATTCGATGTAACTCTTTTTGTGGTGTGTTTGTCGAGATCCGATGAATTGTGGGTTTATGATCAAGATTATCTATGAGAAATATTTGAATCTCCTCCGAGTTCTTTTATGTATGATTTGTTATGTTTGCAAGTCTCTTCGAATTATCAGTTTGGTTTGGCCTACTAGATTGATATTTCTTGCAATGGGAGAAGTGCTTAGCTTTGGGTTCAATCTTGCGGTGTCCTTTCCTAGTGACAGCAGGGGCAGAAAGGCACGTATTGTATTGTTGCCATCGAGGATAAAAAGATGGGGTTTATATCATATTGCTTGAGTTTATCCCTCTACATCATGCCATCTTGCCTAATGTGTTACTTTGTTCTTATGAACTTAATACTCTAGATGCATGCTGGATAGCGGTCGATGTGTGGAGTAATAGTAGTAGATGCAGAATCGTTTCGATCTACTTGTCGCGGACGTGATGCCTATATACATGATCATGCCTAGATATTCTCATAACTATGCACTTTTCTATCAATTGCTCGATAGTAATTTGTTCACCCATCGTAATACTTATGCTATCTTGAGAGAATCGACTAGTGAAACCTATGGCCCCCAAGTCTATTTTCCATTATATAAGTTTCCGATCTATTTTATTTTGCAATCTTTGCTTTCCAATCTATATCATAGAAATACCAAAAACATTTATCTTATTATTATCTCTATCAGATCTCACTTTTGCAAGTGGCCGTGAAGGGATTGACAACCCCTTTATCGCGTTGGTTGCGAGGTTCTTGTTTGTTTGTGTAGGTATGAGGGATTTGCGTGTAGCCTCCTACTGGATTGATACCTTGGTTCTCAAAAACTGAGGGAAATACTTACGCTACTTTGCTGCATCACCCTTTCCTCTTCAAGGGAAAACCAACGCAGTGCTCTAGAGGTAGCACACACCTGGCTAGAGAGGCATATCGATTGATGTGCGCCGTAAAGAAGGAGCTGGGGGGCCTACACACACCGTGGGTGAACGACCTAAAGTGAAAATATGAATTTGTGCGATGGAGCTAGAGAATGCTGAGGGAGGGTGAGAGGGATGCGGGCATGTGCATGCATTGTCAGGACCCCGACTCAATGCCACATCGATCTAGCATGTAACACCTCATATCACTTTGCGGCCTCACGCACGGTATTCCCACGGGTGTCGCCTTACCTTTGCCCGGGACCGTTTGCGCCTTTTGGCACACGTATATGACAGTGTCGCTAGCATCCATATGATGAGGATCCCGGGCTGACATGGCTAGTCATAAACCCAAAGTGGCACAAACTTACAGGGGCAGGCATCCATGACCCAACATCGAACGTGTTGGTCATCAGCGAGTGAATCCAGGCTGTAGCACTGGGCTAGCAGGACTCCGGTGAACCGGGCTGTAGCGGGCTAACAGGACTCCGGTATTCATCGCGTGACATCTCCCCGTAGGGACAGACACAGGAACGAAGAAGGACACATGCTGGCCAGCCTAAGTGTTCCGGAGCAGTAGCAAGCTACCATGGCTCAGTGGAAGCACTAGGAGACATTTCCCGGTAAGAGAGGCTACTAAGGATAAACAACTAGATAGTCAGATCCCACACATACCAAGCATTTCAATAACATACACACAATATGCTCGATATGTGCAAATACAACATGGCATCACAACATGACTCTACAACTCAAGTGTTTTATTCAATAGGCTCCGAGGAGCGAGATATTACAAACATAGGTCTCGTGATCCAACATTCAGAGCAAACAAGTCAAGCACAAGCGGAAGCTTAACATGTCTGAGTACAGACATCTACAAAAGAAAAAGGCTGAGAAGCCTGACTATCTACCAGATCCTGCCGAGGGCACAAGATCGTAGCTGAGGTATCAAGCTAAACGTCGAAGTCCACGCGGAACTACTAACGAGACCGAAGTCTCTCTGCAAAAACATAAAATAGGCAAACATGAGTACAAATGTACCTAGCAAGACTTACATCAGAACTAACTACATATGCATCATTATCAACAAAGGGGGTGGTGGAGTTTAACTGCAGCAAGCCAGCTTTGACTCGGTGGCTATCCTGAACTACGACTGCAAGTAACTCTTTTGAGGTGGCGCACACGAGTCCACATATTCACCATATCAATACACCACTATGGATCCGCTCCCGTCTCCCTACGAGAATGCCATCCATAGCACTCACGCTTATCTTGCATATTTTAGAGTATCCACTTTCACTTGTCTATGAACTGTACAGGCAACCCAGAAGTCCTTTACCGCGGACACGGCTATTCGAATAGATGATGTTAACCCTGCAGGGGTGTACTTCTTCACACACGCTCTCACCACTTACCGCCGTTTACACGACATGTACTCGGCAACCTTCAAGCGGAAGCCCCACGTGGGTGTCGGCCACGGCCTACCTAAACACTCAAGTCTCTAGTCCAGGTTTATCGCCTATTCGGGTTCCATCCGCGAGGAGATCCGGCCAGAGTTTCGCTCACAGCCCCAAATGATGTGTGCAGGGTTCCCGAGACACCAAACGGGCGCCCGGTACACCGTGCCACGTGCCTACCGCATCACAGCCCACCCCTCCGGTCAGCGCTGCCCACTGCCTCCAGCATACTACAAACACCAGAAACTACTTGCAACTCCTGGACAGAGGACAAGGGTGATTAAGAAGCCGAGAGGGTCCATTGGTTTCAGCCCAATGCGTGGTAGTAACTGTTTCATGGATCACAAACACAGAACTCAGTTCCTGAGGACGGCTGCAATGAGACAACCCACCATGTACTCCTACATGGCCTCTCACCGCTACCTTTACCAAATCGTGCTCACACACTTAGCTCACACACAGTAGGACATGTTCACACACCTCTGATTCATCCCCGATGAATCAGACCTGACTCAACTCTAAGCAGTAGCAGGCATGACAAACAAGCATGAATGAGTAGGCACAACAGGGCTCAAACAACTCCTACTCATGCTAGTGGGTTTCATCTACTTACTGTGGCAATGACAGGTCATGCAGAGGATAAAGGGGGTTCAGCTACCGCAGCAAGTAACAGTTGAATCGTTGTTGTCCTAATGCAGTAAGAGAGAGCAGGAGCGAGAGAGTGGGATTGTATCGGAATGAACAAGGGGGTTTTGCTTGCCTGGCACTTCTGAAGATAATATAGCTCTTCATCGGTGTCATCGAACTCATCATGGGAACACGTCTATCGAGAGGGGGCAAATACCGGCAACAGAGGAGAAATACAATCAATGTAATGCACAATATGATGCATGCTATTACATGGCAATAAGAATGTGTTTTGGCTAATGCAGGCTAGAACAGATTAAGATGAGTCCATTTGAATCAAAGATTCAAATGCAAACCCATTTTAAGAGGTCGTAATAGCGCATTAACTTGTTTCACCTAAACAGCAAGGTTAATGTGTTCTAACATGCATGAAACCAGTGCATATGGATAGATTGGATTTTTATGATCATTTTTCATATATAATTTGTTTCATTTGGAGTTACGGTTGATTTTATATGATTTTTAGAAGTTTAGACTATTTTCTGGAATTTCCTGAATTATTTTAAATCCAGAAAACAATTACTGCATCAGTATTGCATCAGGGTGACGTCAGCAGGTCAAAGGCGCCATCCCAGGTCAAACCTGATGGCTGTGACCCACATGTCAGTGTAACAACTAACTAACAGGGTTAGTTAGTGTTAAGTTAGCACTAACCTAGGTTAGTTAGGGCCTGGGCCCACTGGTTAGTGTCTAAACTAACTGTCAGGGTTAATTAGCACTAATCTAAATCTAACTAAAAGTTAACAGAGATGGGCCCGCACGTCAGTGACCCTAGGGGGGTCAAACTGGGGTCAAACCGATTCAAACGAGGTCAAACCTGCCGGCGACTCGACGCCGGCGAGGCCAGAGACGGCGGCGTGGCTCGGAAATCGCCCATGGGCGTCAAAATGGGCGGCGGAGAGGCTCTACGGGTGCAGCGCGACGAGGCGCGTCTAACGGAGCAAGCGGGAGCAGGTGGGGTGGACCGAGCTCGTCGGAAGCGAGCTCATGGCGGCGGTCGGAGTTCGGCCAACGGCAGGTTAGGCGATGCAGGGCACTAGGGAAGGCGCTGCTGTGTGCTACATGCCCCTGGGAGTGCCCTGAGCACGGTGACGTGCTCCGTTGCGGCTCTAGGAGACGGTGGCCACGGCGGCGACATGTCCGGCGGCGAAGAGCTCTCGGCTCCGACGGCATCGGTGTTAGAGGAAGAAAACGAGCCAGGGGAGAGGGGGAAACGACACAGGAGCTCACAGCGGGTGCAGCGGTGGCCTCGGCGAGCTCGGGGAGGCACCGGAGCGAGCGGAGCATCGAGGGGGATCTCCGGCGACCGGCGATGGAAACGAATACGGTGGCATCGATTCAGGGGTCCCGCGGGTGCGTGGCTCGGTGAATGGGTCGAGGACGAAGTGGCGGAGCTTCTGGGCGCAGTGGCAGGGCGAGGGGTGGCCGGTGGTCACGGGGGTGCTCGTCGACGTTCTCGGGCGGTCACGACGATCGCGGGAGAGAGAGACAGAGGAGGAGATGGGGACGAGGGAGAGTGCGAGGGGGTTCCAGGGGGTGGCGTGGAGCTGCGGGAGACGTCCAGAGAGAGGAGGAGGCAGCCAGGCAGGGTGGTGGCGTGGCGAGCTCGGCGGCATCGCGGTGTCCCTCCTCTGCCTACTGGCACGAGGAGGAAGGCAACAGGGAGCCAGGAGGTGGTGGGTTGGGCCGGAACAGGAGCTGGGCCGGCTGGGCTGCCAGGTGAGCGTCAGGTAAGTTCTCTCTCTCTCTGGTTTCTCTATTTTAATTTCTGTTTTCTATTATTCTGCAACTTTGTGACTATTAAAAATACTAGACCAAACTCAAAAATCATGAAACTGATCAATGCCACTGTTTGAAATATAACCAACAGCAACATTTTAGTTTATGATTATTTGAGCATTTAAACTATTTTATAGCATTTAAATGCCCAAATACAAATAGAGTATGATTTAATTCAGAGCCCAATATGTCCTGCAAAAATATAAACCATTTTTGGTAGATGCTTACACCTCAAACCAGAAATGTTGAACATTTTTAGAGGGCATTTTGAGTTTAATGAAAAAGATTTTATTTTGACCCTAGTTGAATTCATTTGGTGCTAGGGTTTAAGTATCCCCATTTCAAGTTTCTTAGTAATTTAAACATGATGACATGATGAGCAGGCAAAGTCAAGCAAGGCTGATCTGGGGCTGTGACAGCTCACCCCCACTAAACAAAAATCTCGTCCCTAGATTCAGCCGTAGGGTAAGATGCAGGGGAAAACGCAACTAACGAAATCTTCACGATCCAGATTGCACTTCAAATGAACATTGATTCAATCACCATCTTTGTCTTGTCGTCTTGCTCTGAGAACTCCAGCCAACATGACAACGAGAGGAGAAGGAGACTCTAGAAGGATCGATCTTCTCGAAGATCGACCAACTTAGGATCAACTCGCGGAATGAGGCATAGCAACACCACTCGAGCTGAGACACAAAACACACATCTAGAGGGATGGAGTGGAACAAATGACGAGGGTTCACTAGGTAGACAACAATTCCACGCTTAAAAGGGTGGTGAACGGTTGTCAACGTAGCGAGGAGTTGAGTTGCCATGATGCCACAGCGGAACATCCTGGAGGAGGGTGATTCGTAGATTATTACCTTAAGTGGCAAAAAGAATTACCTTTGATTCAGAGATCATTGAAACTCTTTATACCAGCCTAAGGAAATTCACGAGCGATCGCTTGGAGGGGTTCGGTAGAATGGCATACTCGGACTAGTATGGATGATGTGGATTACCTTGTTGAGGACAACGTAATGGATGAATGTGCTTACCACTAGAAATGGAAGGGACCCATGGTAGAATGGCACATTGGCCGTGCAAGATGGGAACAAAATGCAAATGCGGGGAATGATTCTGGTAACTGGGGAAGAACCCAACAGTAGAGAGTGAATCCACTGTTTGAAAGGGTCATAGCATTGCCGAGGAAACTGAGAGCACTATGCAATTAATGCCAATGATCAAACCTAGCACTTGCGCGTGCTCTGAAGAACTTGAGCATTTCCATAATCATCAAGGTTTTACCAATATCCGTGTCAAGGATCCTGGCAACACAACTTACTACCATGATGAATGATGATGGATGATGCAGATGCAAAAGACGATAACACCTCCTCAGATTTCACCTTAGCGAGGCCAAGGAACTAGAATCTGGATGATCGACCGAGAGACATTTAGCACTCCGCTTCTAATGTTCTCCTTGATGTGCTAGCATAATCCATTTGTTAAGATGGTTTGATAGCTAGAGTATCAAGTAAAAGGTCGGACTTCGGGAGCACAAGAATCCATAAGGAATAACTATGGAGTAAATCCTACGAAGTCCTTATGGGGAGGTGACCAACTTCCTCAACCAAGATACTATAATAATAGGCCTTCCGGCTAGGTGTGTTGGCCACGACATCCACTTACCGGTTATAGTGAGACCATTATTATCGTTCTTGGGAAACGTTCCAACCATCATATCTGCCCGAGATTCAGATCTGGTTGGTGTTAGGATATTCCAGACTCATCAAGTCTAGAAAGAAAAATGAAAGTTTGCAACACAAATCGATGAGATGACGTTGCGTGATTCTCGGGGAATGAAATACAATAGTAAGCTCCAAAACATGAGCCGGTTCTGCTACCACATGTGAACATGTTGTCCAAGACAAGCATGATCACAAAGTAGTCTTATAATAAAACACTACCGAGTTCAGGAGGGGAACCATCATCGAGGATATCAAGTCCTTGCATAAGGTATACTCTTAAGAAGGAATTTCTTCTCCTTGAACAAATCAATCAGTGGCTTGGTGTGCTACGAATACATATAGAATGAAGGTTGCAAGTCTCCGAACCACAGAATACTTCGCACTTATGCATGACCGGTTTGGGATGATTCCAAAGGAAGCAACATTGACTTTCTCGAAGTCATGGCGACAACTTGCATCAAATGCACATGAGTTAGAGGAAATCACTGCTTTCTTCCAGGCATATGCTTCATGAACTAACATGAAGAAATGCTTTCATAAGTTTCCAATACTAGCTTAATGTTCAACAAAAATCATGGAGGAGATAACAATGTTGCTGATGGCTCAACAACAATTCATCCAAGTTTCCATAAAAGTGAAATTCCATAATTATGTGAACAAGTGATAGCATTGGCCAGACCCAAAAGATATAATGGTGTATGCTCGAGGGATCAACCACGAGTAAGACAACATTACGAATATCATTGGTTCTGATTGGATTTGAGGATAGCCCACACTCAAACCAAAGTTTTGGCAAGACAATAGGTCCAACAACTGGTCTCGAGGATCAATTGATGAAGATATCATCTTTCTTCAACACACATACAAGATATCCCTTAATATGAACCGAATCGTAGAAGCTTCCATCTTCCAACTCTCCAAGTTGTTGTTTAGCTTGACCAAACAGCTCAGGGGTATGCAACACAGATTCTTGGAGAAGGGGTGGTTTATATGAAACCAACTTGATCACGAGCTCAACATAGCAGTCAGATGAAGACCTGGTGATACTTCCGAGGAGATATTCGGAAAATCACTATCCACCGATATGTTACTAAGCTAGAGAACAATCTTGCTTTTCAGGGCAAGACGATGTGATCAAACAAGCAAGGATTGACACTGTCCTAACTCATTGATTGAGAAGTGCACCAGGAATAAGGACTAGGTAGCACGATCAACCTTAGGATGATGATTCAATAACCAACATGCTAAGGATGAAATTATTGTCCTTTAACTACCAAGCAACAAGGTTGCTATGAGTATTGATTTCACACATCACGATTCACTTGTCGGTATTCTGGTAGTGACAACACGGAGCCGAGGAATGAGTAATGATGGCGAGGAGTATCACTACATCAAGAATTCACAAGAGCTGGAGCAATTCTCATGAAAATCCTGACATAAAGGGGGTGATACTCCAGGGTAGAACAGAATTCAAAAGCTGGATTGCATTTGATCTGCGGAAGACAACTGCTTTGACCCAATCCTAGAAATGGATGAGGTACTGGAGTTTCTTTCTCCTAGTCATTCTGAACTAGAATGGCTTGACGGACCACAAGAGTAACAGGCATCGATGAATGAATGCACGCATACTCTTGACTATCAATTGATAGACGAGGGTCAGAAGACAACTAAAGAGGGACAACTCAAAGGAACATATCATTTTTTTGAGTTGTGGATGCATGGATTAGTATGTCGAATCAAGTCCAACAGGTTTCTTCCGGATAATCCATGCAGAAAAGTAGAACTGGCAGAGTCGCAATATAGAATGGAGAACTCATCGAGAGCACTCCTGTTGTGATCTTTTGATCCAACAAACTTCTGCCATATGTGGTTCATAGTATTTGGAAGAAGGAAATACCACGGACCTTGAGGACTAATGCAAAGATTACTGATATCCTAAAGGAACGAGCAAAGACTATCAACATGAGGTAAGTAGGGTGAGTCTCGGGTTCAAACCCAGGAATAGAATACCTACTCCGAAGTAGCATCACGAGATGGGGAGCCAACCGGCTGGGTCGGAATGGAATGCGTGGTCGTGTTCATCGGGAGGGCTTGGACGGAATAGGCGATGGAAACGACGCATGGTGTACCGCACAACGGAGGAAACGGCCTTGTGTTTGACCGGCCATGTTCGAAACGGGGTCCTGTTGATCGGGAGGGGCCTGGCGTACCACAGAACGGACGAAACGGACCTCCTACGGTCAAAACGGGGGTCCTGTTGATCGGGAGGGGTGTGGCGTACCGCAAAACGAAGGAAACGGACCTCCTACGGTCGAAACGGAGGTCCTGTTGATCGGGAGGAGTGTGGCATACCGCAAAATGGACGAAACAGACTTGTGTTGGAGC
>NC_057810.1:413275452-413334605 GCF_018294505.1 Triticum aestivum
CCCCCCGCAGCGCTCACTGTTCATCCCAGAGGCAGCATCGATCGGCTTCAGTTAGCAGCAGTAGCAAAGGAATCGCTCCATCGGGTTCAGTTAACAGCCATCGATCGATCGCTCGGGTTCAGTAACGCATAGCCTGCAATGCAATCGCTCGGGTTCAGTTAGAGCCCAACGCCTCGCTCGGCTTCAGTTAGATCCAATGCCTCGCATACATGTGCGTACGTATGAGAGAAACGCGCATCGCTCTCCCATTGTAACCGGCAACTCCCCGAAATTTTCCTCCCCCTCGCTTCTACCACGGTTTTTTCCGTCATGGACGGCCCAAAGAATGTCATGCAGCTGCGTCTCCGGCCCGCCTAGGAAGAAAAGCCCATTTTCTGTCATGATTTTTTGTCATAGAAGTAGGAGCCCACCACATCTATGATGATACCGGATTTTGTCACAATTATCGTCATAGAAGTGTCATATGTATGACAGAAAAAAATTTCATTCGGCCCAAAATGTCACGGATGTGTCTTTTTTTTGTAGTGATTCCTTATGCCTTTCCTCTCAAGCCAGCCCACCGGATACCGTACCTTGAGCTGGTTTTCTCACAAGCCACGTTCTAGGCCTTGGGCCTTTTCATTCGTCTGACCCGCCTACCAATGCACCAGTCCAAGCTCGGCGGGATCACAAGTGAGTCGCCAAGTTTGGCCTGGTCACAAGTGAGTCGCCAAGTCTCGGTCGGGTCATACTTCAGGCCGGGTTATAACGCGGGGTATATCCCCGACAGGATGCCTTCCGGGGCATCCTTAAGCTTCGTTGCTTGGAAGTACTTGAATATAGCCTTGGGATGCCTCGGGCATCCCAATCTTTGGCACTTGCTACTCCTTATTCCTTCATCCATCGTGATCTCACCCAAAACTTGAAAACTTCAATCACACAAAACTTAACAAAACCCTCATGAGATCCGTTAGTAGAATAAAGAGAATCACTACTTTAAGTATTGTTGCAAACCCATTAATATTTTATTTTTGCATTATAACTACTATACTCTAACTTCAGCACAGCTTATATCACCGATACAACCCATAGATTCATCAAAACACGCAAAACAATGCATCCAAAATAGAATCTGTCAAAAACAGAACAATCTGTAGCAATCTAAATATTTACCATACTTTTGTAACTCCAAAAATTCTGAAAACTTAGGACAAAATAAACAATTTGTATAGCAGTACTGTTTAAAAATTTCAGAAACTTTTGACGTTCCAGTAAAAATCTAAATTCATGCACTACAGTCAAAGTTTTTGTTTTTGCACTGCACAAACCAAACAAGCAATCTAATCATCCTAAAGATAAATCTTGGCACATCATTTTCATAATACAATGGATTTGTACAAGGGGATAAATATTTTTGTCGAAAAGTTTCTATAATTCGATGTTTTCAAAGTTTCCATGGGCATGAACAAAGTTCAGGGAGCTCCTCCACTTCAACGGTGCTCGTCTTTCTTACTTTCACTTTTCTTTTTGAAAAAGTTTTAGGTTCCCCTCTATATAATTTTGTTTTTAAACTTTATAAAAGCACTTAACAGAATAATATGACTCTTTAAAACTTACGAGTTGTCTCCCATGCAGCGCTTTCTTTAAAGCCATTAAGCTAGGCATAAAGTGCTCAAGTAATGGATCCACCCGGATCCCAAGGTATATCAAAGCCAATTTTAATTAACAATGATTTGTAATTTAGTACTGATCACAAAGAAACATATATCATGCAACAACAAAGTCTAACTCTCTTCCTATGCATTGACATGTCATAAAAGAACAATTCATGCACATAAAGTAAAGGTCGGTACATAGCATAAACAGTTTCTTGCAATTTTATTGTATTTCAAACATAGAGAGGCGGAGATGTGGTTCCTCTCATAATAATTGCAAGTAGGAGCAGCAAGCACATGCATATCATATTCATCAAAATCATCATGTGTAGTGGTCAAACACAACCCATCGATATAATCCTTAATAAGCGCAAACTTCTCTGGTATAGTGTAGTTGGCAGAATACAAAACGATAATAGGACTATCAGATATGGGTGCAATAGCAACAATTTCATTCTTAACATAAGGAACTATAGCAATTTCATCTCCATAAGCATCATTGATATTGGCATCATGGCCACAAGCATAGCAAGCATCAATTGTATCAAAAAGGGATATTTCAAACAAATCCAAGGGATCATAGCAATCATCATAGCATTCATCCGTCCGTAAGCATGAAGGAAAATTAAACAATTCATGATTTTAAGAGTTACTCTCATTAGAAGGTGGGCACGGGTAGCTAATCCACTCTTCCTCCCTTTGTTCTCTGCCCTCCTCATCATCTTTTTCATCTAATGAGCTCATAGTGTCATCAATTTCTTCTTCTATAGATTCATGCAAAATATTAATCTCTTCTTGGACAGCAGAGACTTTCTCAATAAACTCATTAATATCGGCATTATATTCATAATTCTTTCAACAGAAAGGTGAGAAGAGCTGATCGAACCTACCAAGCAACGGTTAGTTGTGTGGTGTACATACAGGCTGATTTCGCCATTAGCGATGAATTGGATTTATTATTAAGGGAATGAATGAAGCGGACAGGGAAGAAGATGGATTTACAAATAGAAAGAATTCCTCTTCTAGGTTTCTGCTTCAAGTAGTAAGCAAAGGATCCTACCTGCTAATGGTTGAAGACCTTGGCGGCCTTTGATAATTTTGAAACATGAGGATAAGATGTCAGAAATCTTGGTATCCAAAAAAAGGTCCCTAAGGGGTCGTTATTGCTTGCAATCGAGCAAATACCAATAAGACATTGATCTCTAAGGAGTTGTTATGAAGTGTCGCAGTCTCTGCTAACGGTAGGCTTTTCTATCACAATTTTCTCATTAACGTGCTTGCACCCACTAGTTAACTGCTTTCTTTAGCTTAGCTTTCCTGGAACCATCAACTCTTGCTTTTTGAGCAGGTTTTTACCAATCAGGTATCCGCTGTTGATCCATATTCTAAGATACCCACTTTCTTTACGACAGTATCCTGTATGCTGACAAGATCCATGAAATAAAAAGGAGGGATATGGACTCCATCCTATAAAATCAATATATAGAGGCTACTCCGGAAACAGGAAGAAAGCACACTCAGCATACAACACCGACTCGTCTTAGACAGGCTTTTCTAAATACTCAATTATACTATTATGTACTTGACTTGCTAGCAAAAAGTAAAGAGGTGGATTAGTTGATCCTTTTCTCGATTGGATGCGCTTTCTATCTATATATACTGGTACCAGGAAAGCAGAATAAGCAGTTGAGCACCAAGAAATTCCTGTTTCAAGTAAGTACAAAGGGGCAAGAGAGACTTAGCAATATTTAAGTATATCATAATTTTCAGGTCTGCAAATAGCATCATCATAATTTTCACACTTTTCAAACAAAGATTCAATTTCATAAGCACCCTTAAAAGAAACGAATTCTTCTATTCGTTCCACATCATAGTAATCATATACACCATTAGCATAAGAAGCCAAGTTTTCATCATCATTAAATTTACATGAAAAGGGAAGGTGTGGAGCCTTCATCCTAGAGCAACAAGTATAATCATATCTCAAGCATAAATTCCAAGCATACCAATGCAAAATTTCAATTTGATCCCATAAGATTTTCCCTTTTTGAGTCAAGCAATAATCCCTAAAGTATTCATGTTGATCCAACGTGTCTCCCATTATCAAGTTGAATGGGGTTTTATCAGGATTATCAAAGTAGTGTTTCATATTTTCCACATAACGAGCATCAAGGGTTTTAGGAGGCTCCCCATATCCATGAGTAGCAAGTACACCTAATTTTTTTTGGCATTTCGTGTTCCACATTCATAACTAAAGATAGAGAACAACATAGAACAGAAAATAAAATCTACTTAGTAATAAAGCAAACAAGCACACATGAGAATATTCACCCCATGCTATTGCTCCCCGGCAACAGCACCAGAAAAAGGACTTGATAACCCACAAGTATAGGAGGTCAATTATAGTCCTCCTCAATAAGTAAGAGTGTCGAACCCAACGAGGAGCTAAAGGTAGAACAAATATTCCCTCAAGTTCTATCGACCACCGATACAACTCTATGCACACTTTATGTTCGCTTTACCTAGAACAAGTATGAAACTAGAAGTACTTTGTAGGTGTGATAGGATAGGTTTTGCAACATAATAAAGAACACGTAGATAAAATCTAGGGGTTGTTTAGATAAAGAAACGATAAAGTTAATTTTAGTAGAGAGCTTTTTTGTCACAAGAAAGTTAGTTGTCCCTAGGCAATCGATAACTAGACCGGTAATCATAATTGCAATTTTATATGAGGGAGAGGCATAAGCTAACATACTTTATCTACTTGGATCATATGCACTTATGATTGGAACCCTAGCAAGCATCCGCAACTACTAAAGATCATTAAGGTAAAACCCAACCATAGAATTATAAAGTATCAGGTCCTCTTTACTCACATACGCAACAATCCACTTACTCGGGTATGTGCTTCTGCCACTCATGCCACCCACCATAAGCGGATCATGAACATATTGCAACACCCTACAGTGGGGATCCCTCACGCTTGCGCGACATGGAGAGCACCATAGGACGCACCAAAATAAAACATATCACTCAAACCAATCATGATCATCAATCAACCATGTTTAAGTAGAGATTATAGCGGGGAGAGGAGGTGTTACACCACTACATAGAGGGGGAGAGAGTTGGTGTTGTCGGTAGCGAGGTTGTTGGTGTAGATCGCCATCATGGTCCTTGCCCCGGCGGCACTCCGGCGCCACCGGGAGAAAGGGGGAGAGAGCCCCCTTCTTCTTCTTCTTCCTTGACCTTCCACCTAGATGGGAGAAGGGTTTCCACTCTGGTCCATGGCCTCCATGGCGGCGGAGGGGCGGGAGCCCCTCCGAGACTGGATCTATCTCTCTATTTCTCTTCTATTTCGCATTCCTATTTTCTGGCCTTTCACTGTTTCTTAAATTCCCGAAGATTCGGAACACCGATTGGGATGAACATTTAACACGGTTTTTATCCGTATATAAGCTTCCTTGCGGCTGATGGACACCTACAACCGACCTTCGGGGTGTCTACAAGCCTGCCAGGCATGACCCTAGCGCTTGTGGGCCCCTCGGGCATTGTCTCACGTTGATCCCACTTCCAAAAAATCACATATATTCCAAAATAATTCTCCATCAATTTTTATTGCATTTGGACTTTGTTTGATATGGATATCCTGTGAAACAAAAACATGCAACAAATAGGAACTGGCATTGGGCACTGGATCAGTATGTTAGTCCCAAAAATAATATAAAAAGTTGCCAAAAGTATATGAAAGTTGCAGAATATTAGCATGAAACAATCGAAAATTATAGATACAACGGAGACATGTCAGAGGGTCCTGAGGGTTCCACTGGTTGGCGAGCTCATGTGGATCCCACTGATAAACATGCTCCTGATATGGCGTAGGGGTTGGTGCTGGCTTGGGTACCGGGGGTTGTGTAAGACCCTAGTGTCTGTAGATGTCCTCGGGCATAATAGTGTACCTGCTTGAATAAAGATCAAACAAAGATGGTGCATGCAAAGTAATAATCTCCCGCATACCCTGACTGAATACTAAGTTATAGGGGAGTCGCTTTTGCTTATCATTGTCAATAAAGTGATGTGCTACCATACTAGCATAGTCTAAATATTTGGTGGGTAGCCGCATCTCCTCATCCTCATCATGCCTAATAGGAATCTCAAAATGTGTAGTGAGGCGGGAGGCATAAATACCGCCGTAAACAACACCCTTCGACCGGTTGGTGTGTAACTGTCGAGCAACCATAGCGCCCAAACTAAAAGTTCTATCAACATATAAAGCATGACGCAAAATAGCAAGGTCAGGTGCACTAAGGCCTCCACTCTCCCCACGACCAGTCAAACAACTCCCCACAAATAATGCATAGTAAAGTAAAACATGAAAATGTAAACTAGCCACTTTCGCTTCTGACACTCCTCTCTCTTCCCCCACAGTAGTTTCAAAGATGAAATCCTCCATGTCTCTAGGACGTGACTCACTGATACGCCCCTCAAAAGGTATTTTACAAACATCGCAAAAATCATATAATGTCATTTCCTTAGGCGCATTATACAAGTGGAATTCTACCATGGGTGGTTCCTTCCTAGGATAGAAGTGAAAGTTTTGCACGAAGGTATTAGTGAGGAGGAGGTATTGGTCAAAGTTATCTTGGAGGAAGGGGATGATGTCGGCCTTACTCGCCAAATAATAGAAATCCTCGTAAATTCCTACCTCCTTAAAAAATGCCTTACTTGGCCATTCACATGGCCGAACCTCCGCCACACGCGGAAGATTGCACTTGGGTTTCTCCTCGGGAGTTTCCTCTGAAGCTTCCTTCGAATTATGGCTTGATGAGCCCCTTAATCACCTTCTCATGGTTCTTTCTTTTCTCTGAAATTTTTAGTGACTCAAAATAGAAGTGAACAAAACTCAACAAAATTGCTAGCAACTACTCCCACAAGTGCCTAGAGGCTATATCATGCAACAAAACTACTTTGAACCATATATATTTGACATGCAAGCTCAAGAACATGGTCACCACAGCAGCAAAAATTTGTAATGTATGAAGTACTAGAACAAAAACTAATTTGACCATTGGAGGAGTCACATACCGATGAGCAATCCCCCAAAACAGTTTCAGAAATGGAGCTCCTAGTAAGGAGGTCGAAAATGGCAGTGAGATGAGCAAGAACACGAGTCTGAAAAATGGAGTGACTTTTTTGGAGGAAGAAGAAGTGGATGGGTGGCTGGAATAAGTGAGGGGGCTGATGTCTACTACACAACCTTCTTCTTGTAGGCGTTGTTGGGCCTCCAAGTGCAGAGGTTTGTAGGACAGTAGCAAATTTTCCTCAAGTGGATGACCTAAGGTTTATCAATCCGTGGGAGGCATAGGATGAAGATGGTCTCTCTCAAACAACCCTGCAACCAAATAGCAAAGAGTCTCTTGTGTCCCCAACACACCCAATATGTATAGGTTCACTAGTTCCGCGAAGAGATGGTGATACAAGTGCAATATGGATGGTAGATATAGGTTTTTGTAATATGAAAATATAAAAACAGCAAGGTAACTAATGATAAAAGTGAGCACAAACGGTATTGCAATGCTTTGAAACAAGGCCTAGGGTTCATACTTTCGCTAGCGCGAGTTCTCTCAACAATAATAACATAATTAGATCATATAACTATCCCTCAGCATGCAACAAAGAGTCACTCCAAAGTCACTAATAGCGGAGAACAAACGAAGAGATTATTGTAGGGTATGAAACCACCTCAAAGTTATCCTTTCTGATCGATCTATTCAAGAGTCCGTAGTAAAATAACACAAAGCTATTCTTTCCGTTCGATCTATCCTAGAGTTCGTACTAGAATAACACCTTAAGACACAAATCAACCAAAACCCTAATGTCACCTAGATACTCCAATGTCACCTCAAGTATCCGCGGGTATGATTATATGATATGCATCACACAATCTTAGATTTATCTATTCAACCAAAACAAAGAACTTCAAAGAGTGCCCCAACGTTTCTACCGGAGAGTCAAGACAAAAATGTGTGCCAACCCCTATGCATAAGTTCACAAGGTCACTGAACTCGCAAGTTGATCACCAAAACATACATCAAGTGGATCACGTGAATATCCCATTTAAACCACAGATAAGCACATGCAAGACATACATCAAGTGTTCTCAAATCCTTAAAGACTCAATCCGATAAGATAACTTCAAAGGGAAAACTCAATCCATTACAAGAGAGTAGAGGGGAAGAAACATCATAAGATCCAACTATAATAGCAAAGCTCGCGATACATCAAGATCGTGCCACATCAAGAACACGAGAGAGAGAGAGAGAGAGAGAGATCAAACACATAGCTACTGGTACATACCCTCAGCCCCGAGGGTGAACTACTCCCTCCTCATCATGCAGAGCGTCGGGATGATGAAGATGGCCACCGGTGAGGGATTCCCCCTCCGGCAGGGTGCCTGAACAGGGTCCCGATTGGTTTTTGGTGGCTACAGAGGCTTGCAGCGGCGGAACTCCCGATCTAGGTTATTTTCTGGAGGTTTTCGTATTTATAGGAATTTTTTCGTAGGTCTCATGTAAGGGGGGGTCTCCGAGTCATCCATGAGATAGGGGGATGCGCCCAGGGGGGTAGGGAACGCTCCCCACCCTCATGGACGGACCGGGACTCTTCTGGCCCAACTCTTTTACTCCGGGGGCTTCTTTTGGTCCATAAAAAATCACCAAAAATTGGCACGTCAATTGGACTCCATTTGGTATTCCTTTTCTGTGATACTCAAAAACAAGGAAAAAACAGAAACTAACACTGGGCTCTAGGTTAATAGGTTAGTACCAAAAATCATATAAAATAGCATATAAATTCATATAAAACATCCTAGGTGGATAATATAATAGCATGCAACAATCAAAAATTATAGATACGTTGGAGACGTATCGAACATCCCCAAGCTTAATTCCTGCTCGTCCTCGAGTAGGTAAATGATAAAAACAGAATTTTGATATGGAATGCTACCTAACATAATTTTCAATATAATTTTCCTTATTGTGGCATGAATGTTCAGATCCGAAAGATCCAAGACAAAAGTTTAATATTGACATAAAAACAATAATACCTCAAGCATACTAACCAAGCAACTATGTCTTCTCAAAATAACATAGCCAAAGAAAGCTCATCCCTACAAAATCATATATTTTGGCCATGCTTCATTTTCGTCACACAAAATGCTCCCATCATGCACAACCCCGATGACAAGCCAAGCAATTGTTTCATACTTTAGTATTTTCAAACATTTTCAACTTTCACGCAATATATGAGCGCGAGCCATGGACATAGCACTATAGGTGGAACAGAATATGATGATGGAGGTTGTGTGGAGAAGACAAAAAAGAGAAAGTCTCACATCAACGCAGCTAATCAACGGGCTATGGAGATGCCCATCAATTGATGTCAATGCGAGGAGTAGGGATTGCTATGCAACGGATGCACTAGAGCTATAAATGTATGAAAGCTCAACAAAAGAAACTAAGTGGGTGTGCATCCAACTTGCTTGCTCATGAAGACATAGGGAATTTTGAGGAAGCCCGTCGTTGGAATATACAAGCCAAGTTCTATAATGAAAAATTCCCACTAGTATATGAAAGTGACAAAATAAGAGACTCTCTATCATGAAGATCATGGTGCTACTTTGAAGCACAAGTGTGGTAAAAGGATAGTAGCATTGTCCCTTCTATCTTTTTTTGGGCCTTCCTTTTTTTTATTTGGCCTTTCTTTTTTTGGCCTTTCTTTTTCTTTCTTTTTGAGATGGGACAATGCTCTAATAATGATGATCATCACACTTCTATTTATTTACAACTCAAGGATAATAACTCGATACTAGAACAAAGAATGACTCTATATGAGTCCCTCCGGCGGTGCACTGGGATAGGCAATGAATCAAGAGTGACATGTATGAATAATTATGCATGGTGGTCTTGCCACAAATACGATGTCAACTACATGATCATGCAAGGCAATATGACAATGATGAAGTGTGTCATAATAAATGGAATGGTGGAAAGTTGCATGGCAATATATCTCGGAATGGCTATGGAAATGTCATAATAGGTAGGTATGGGGCTGTTTTGAGGAAGATATAAGGGGGTTTATGTGTGATAGAGCGTATCATATCACGGGGGTTGGATTCACCGGCAAAGTTTGCACCAACTCTCGAGGTGAGAAAGGGCAATGCACGGTACCGAAGAGGCTAGCAGTGATGGAAGGGTGAGAGTGCGTATAATCCATGGACTCAACATTAGTCATAAAGAACTCACATACTTATTGCAAAAATCTACAAGTCATCAAAACCAAGCACTACGTGCATGCTCCTAGGGGGATTTTTTTGCGTGGTAATACGTGTCTCATTTATATCATAAGGATCATAGTACAAGCCACGTACATACCGACCTGACGAAACTGAAAAGACAGCAGAACGCAAGGCTTTGCACACAGGAACACCAGCCAAGAAGTAAAATTACAAACAAAACTGAAGAATCCTCTGAGCTTGACACCAATGCCCGCCACCTGCCTCTGGCACCACCATAGCAGCCACCAAAGGAGAACATGACCGATCACCTCCACACCCGAGCTCGACGTGGCTCCATCGCTGATATGCAACTTTGCGGACCTCCAAGATGGCTCGCCTATAAAGGCGAAGCCATTGCCGTTGAATGAATCAGACCGGGGCAACACCCCGGACACGCCTTTGAACTCCAGGTCTGGCACCCTCATCCAACTAAGATGTTGGAGGAGGAAACCATACCCGCCTGCCACGAACCACGAACCCAGGTCCACCATCTTCCAGATGCCGTCGATGCAGACTACAATCTGCATCCGCTCCTGGACTACCTCCCAAGCTCCACGCCGGCGCTAGAGAAAACGTCGTCGCAACGGTGGAGCCCGAGGACACAGGTCCACCACGAGGATGCCGCCACCGCCGCACCATCCTTGCTTGAACAATCTGATTTCCAAATCCACCCCAAAAGCGGATCGCCTCTGAGGGAGTCCCGGACTAGGGGGTGTCTGGATAGCTGAACTACCATCATCGGCCGGACTCCAAGACTATGAAGATACAAGATTGAAGACTTAGTCCCGTGTCCGGATGGGACTTTCCTTGGCGTGGAAGGCAAGCTTGGCGATACGGATATGTAGATCTCCTACCATTGTAACCGACTCTGTGTAACCCTAGCCCTCTCCGGTGTCTATATAAACCGGTTGGCTTTAGTCCATAGGACGAAGAACAATCATACCATAGGCTAGCTTCTAGGGTTTAGCCTCCTTGATCTCGTGGTAGAGCTACTCTTGTAACCCACATCATCAATATTAATCAAGCAGGACGTAGGGTTTTACCTCCATCAAGAGGGCCCGAACCTGGGTAAAAACATCATGTCCCTTGTCTCATGTTACCATCCGCCTAGATGCACAGTTCGGGACACCCTACCCAAGATCTGCCGGTTTTGACACCGACATTGGTGCTTTCATTGAGAGTTCCTCTGTGTCGTCACCGATAGGCTCGATGGCTTCTTCGATCATCATCAACAACGCCGTCCAGGGTGAGACCTTCCTCCCCGGACAGATCTTCGTATTCGGCGGCTTTGCACTGCGGGCCAATTCGCTTGGCCATCTAGAGCAGGTCGAAAGTTACGCCCCGGGCCGTTAGGTCAGATTTGGAAGTTTGGACTTCCCGGCTGACATCCGCGGGGACTTGATCTTCGACGGATTCGAGCCACAGCCGAGCGTGCCGCACTATCACGTCGGGCATGATTTAGCTCTGCCGCCGGACAGTACTCTGGAGGCCGCACTCCAAACCACTCCGATCTTCAATTCGGAGCCAGCCCCGCAGATCGAGGATGGATGCCTAGACACCGCCTCGGGGGCTGCAACCTCTATGGCGATAGAGCCGAACACTGACTTCGTCCCTCATAAAGCTCGTGACTCCAAGGTGCTGGACTCCTCATCGGACTCCGAACCTCCCGTGCCCGCCCCGATCGAATCCGACTGGGCGCCGATCATGGAGTTCACTGCAGCGGACGTCTCTCAACACTCACCTTTCGGCGACATCTTGAGTTCGCTAAAATACCTCTCGTTATCAGGAGAGACCTGGCCAGATTGTGGTCAGGACGGCTGGGATGCGGACGACGAAGAAATTCAAAGCCCACCCACCACCCACTTGGTAGCCGCTGTCGACGATTTAACTGACAGGCTAGACTACGACTCCGAGGACATCGACGGTATGGACGACGATGCCGGGGACGACCAAGAACCAGCGCCTAACGGGCGCCGGAAAGCCACCCCATCCCATAACGTATGCATGGTGGACACACCAAAAGGAGGCGACAATGAGGAAAAACGGGACGTGGCGAAGGACAACTCCCCCAACAGACAAACAAAGCGGCGACGCAAGCGCCGCCCAAAGACCGGCATCGACAAAAACGGTACCCATATGGACCCGGCCCTAGAGCAGGGCGAAGCAGTGGATGACGCACACATCAACAAGCAGCCAGCCGGACATGAACCGGACAAGCAACCCATCCCCGGCGAAGATGATCTCATATCACCAGAGCATATGAATCTCCATAACAGGCTCGTCGCCACTGCAAGAAGTTTGAAGAAGCAAAAGCGGAAGCTCAAAACAGCGGAAGACACACTCAGAATAAGATGGAGCAAAGTACTCAACACCACAGATAAATATGGCACTAGTCACCAGACGAAGAGCTACCCGAAGCGCAAGTTGTTGCCCGAATTTGACGAGGAGGCCTTCGAGCCCCCGCAGTCAAAAAAGAAAGGGGCCGCCTGGCCGGATAGACGACCAGATGACAGGCCAAGAGCAGCACGGGGCGCCACACACAAGTCGGCACATGATCAGCATAAAGATCTTCAGAAAAAGGATAACCCGGCCAGGTCTATCTATGGGCCAAAAAAGAAGACTCGAGGAAGTAACACAACCAGCCGAGCATTTGAAGACAACGGCACACCCAAATACAGGGGCGCCGCACACCCACTATGTTTTACCGACGAGGTACTGGATCATGGATTTCCAGCGGGATTTAAACCCATAAACATAGAGGCATACGACGGAACAACAGACCGCGGAGTCTGGACTGAGGATTATATCCTACACATACACATGGCAAGAGGAGACGATCTCTGTCGTGGATTTGTCACGGCAGATGTCCTAACGAAAGGACTTAGTCATGGAGCCATCGCTACGAGTTTACTTGAAGGGGTTAAAGCGGACACAAAGACACGTGGGGTTTATACTAGTTCGGCCCCTTCGATGAAGGTAAAAGCCTACGTCTAGTTGTGATGGAATTGATGTGGTCTCGATGGCTAGGGAGCAAACAAGCTTCGCCTAGGCCCGAGTTGTGGTTGTCCCCTGAACCGCCGTCGGGTCGTCCCCTTATATACACGGGTGACGCCCGTCGGTCCATAGAGTCCCAGCCGGTTCATATTCGTATCTCGGTCGGTATCTCTCTATTCCTAACTTACAATACAAGCTATACATCAGGTCGGATTTACTGATACAGATTCTAAACCGACTATAGGCCTTGGGCCTTCACCTGCATATACCACTATGAAGTTAACCCGGCCCAAATAAGCCGGTTTACGCCCAGTGGTAATATCCCCAACAATCTTCATGCCATAAAATACCTTCCCCTCAAGCTCGAAGGGCCGGGCCGGCATTGGCTTAAAAGCCTCCCAGAAAATACGATTGGGAGTTGGGAAGAGCTTGAGGATGCGTTTCGAGCAAATTTTCAGGGGACTTATGTCCGGCCTCCAGATGCAGATGATTTAAGTCACATAACTCAACAGCCCGAAGAATCAGCACGCAAATTCTGGAACAGGTTCCTCACTAAAAAGAACCAAATAGTCGATTGTCCGGACGCTGAAGCCTTAGCAGCCTTCAAACACAACGTCCGAGACGAATGGCTCGCCAGACACCTCGGCAAGGAAAAACCAAGAACAATGGCCGCACTAACAAGTCTCATGACCCGCTTTTGCGTGGGGGAAGACAGTTGGTTGGCTAGATGCAGCACCAGCGACCCGAGTACATCCGAAATCAGGGATGGAAATGGGAAATCATGACGCAAAAAAGATCAGCGCCGGAATAAGGAGTATGGCCCAAATAGTACGGCGGTCAATGCCGGATTCAAAAGCTCTCGGCCGAACAACAAAACACTGCCCTTAAAGGATAACAGTGACGAGCTATCCAACCTCAACAAGATCCTGGATAGACTGTGTCAAATACACGGTACCTCCGGGAAGCCTGCAAACCATACCCACAGAGATTGTTGGGTCTTCAAGCAGTCCGGCCGACTTAACGCCGAACACAAAGGGCTCGACACACCAAGTGAAAGTGACGAAACCCAAAAGCAGCGCTCCGGAAACCAAAAGACTTCCCCATTAGAAGTCAAAACAGTGAACTCACTTCACGTGATAACACACAGCCCGGCCCCTGCTATACCAGGACACCTTCCGTAGACTGGGGATAGAACCCACCAAAATTCGCTATAGCAAGCACTTCCTTCAAAGGAGTGACGCCAGGCCTTTTCAGCCAATTTTACAGGCTCTGTACCACTGGGGGTCGTGTTCGGTTCATCCGACAACCTCCATCGCGAAAAGCTCACCCTCCATCGCCCCATTTAGCAGTAGCCATTAAGCACTACTGGGGCGTGCAGCTTTCGCCCGCTTTAATGCAATACCACATTACGCGTCTCTTACGCTTAAAAATGCCCGGTCCACGTGGCATATTCTTAAAACTCCAGGTGTCTCTCGACCACGGAGAATGTGCGGCTGCCTAGACAGCCACACATTATTCCGACCTTGCAGGTCAAAGCCCCTAAAAACAGGTCATCTAGACCTCGGACATGGTTAGACGAGTCCGGCGTAACTTAACAAGGAGCTTCCCAGCCGCATACCCCTTTTTTTAGGGGGCCGCGCGCATAAATGATGAAAGCTAATAAAGCTCAACTTTCTTCATCTTCCAAATTATACTTTATTTTGAAACACTTTTTGCACGATATTTCTTAGAAACTAAGTCCTTCTCTTTTACAGATGAAGCACGTGCTACACCCGTCCAGGATACAGCACAACGGAGATACAGGCGCAGACGTGCAGTAGGGACCCGTTGCAAGGATTCTTTTCAGATTAAGACCCTGCGTAAACCTTTCTCACTGTCTCTTGTTGATACACATCCCCCGGTTTCCTACCAGAGCCGAGGAGGAGGCTGGTGTTTTGGCATCGGCCGCGTCAGAAGTTCCCGCCTGTACCTGGACACTAGGGGCTTAGGGCTTTATTATGCCCGATATCATAAAGACCGAACACCTCAGGGAGTGTTCAACGTCTCGAGTTAGGCCTTATATGCATCAGCTCCGAATCATGTCTTTGGTCGAATGTTGGGTTTGCCCGGCTCCTGTGTTTTGCTACCTTATGTTCCGTATCATCGGCTAACGCGGCACCAGGAGAACTACTACGATTGTGCCCCGGTTCGACCAGGAGAGCACCTTAGTAGAGAAAGCCGAAAACTGACTGTCATGATATGGCGAGAGACTGGTCAACCACTCGATCGACCATTGGAATGTTTAGAATTCCTCCGCTTTGACGAAGGACCGCTTCCTGGTCAGGCACATACACGCCCCAAGTTCGGAGAAGCGCGGTGCCATCAGGGGCTATATAGTAGCCCCACATTCCAGCTCCTATGGCTAAGTGAAAGTGATAAAGCATTATAGTCCGGTTGCCTAGTTTGCTATGCTATCACCTCCTTAAAAGGACCAAGATGTTGGATTAAGTGTGAAAAAGCATTTTTCTTTTTGCAAACACCCCTGCACCATGTGCGTGGGGGCTGAAGCCAAAGACTGCCATCTTTCAGATTATACATACATATACGGCCGCATAGGAGATAGTTCAATACTTGAACACACAAGTATAAAAAGTCATTGCATTATAAACATGATCTTAGAAATCATACATGTCATTCAAACATAACAACTTTCGAGCACTGCGACTCTATTATACGAGCGCCCTGCAGGACTTCCTCAAAGTAATGCTCGGTGGGGAATCGGCTTCTGTCCGAACCCCGGGATGCAACAGCGGTGGCATCCATCTCCGCCCAGTATATTTTACCACGGGCGAGAGCCATCCGTGCACCTTCTATGCATGCCGACCGCTTCATCGCCTTAATATGCGGCACTGCCCCAAGGAATTGCTGCAACAAGCCAAAATAACTCTTCGGCTTGGGCCTTTTCGGCCACAAATGAGTTACCACATCCGTCATGGCCAGTCCGGACAATCTATTCAGCTCAGCCCACTCAACCAGCCGATCACTCAACGGAAGTGGATGCTCCGGACTATGGAATTGAGACCAGAAAAGCTCTTCCATTTCATGATCCTCCTGGCTTCGAAAGTGCACGACTGCGTCAGCCGCACTCGCCGCCTAGTCCAGATAAGGATCCTCCGCACCGTACAATCGGCCCAGCTGAGCATACTTCGGATCCGTGAACTTCCTACGCAGCATAAAGGGCTTTCCAGCCATAGTGTCTCCGACCTGATGCAGTTCCTCCTTCATTGCCCGCATCGCACTACGGGCATCCTTGGCTTCGGCATCGGCCTTCTTCAGGTCCTCTTGCTCCGCTCGGCGTTCTCCTTCAAGAACCTCCAGGCGGTCGGTAGCAACTTTTAATTTCATGGCCATTCCGGCCATCTCCTCCCTGCTTCGGCAGTGAGCAGCCTTCTCGGCTTCTAGCTCTTCCGCTGCCTTCAAGGCAGCCGCCTCGCTTTTTCTGGCTTGCTCCTTGGCCCGAGCAAGTTCTGCTCGAAGGTCTTCCACAGCAGCAGAACCATCTGCATCAAGCATACAACTTGTAAGGAATGGGCATCAGCTCCCTTACTAAGCGACCGCGGCGCAATCACATACCTTGTGACTCATCAAGTCATTTATTGACCAGCGAGATGTCCGCATCTGCAGCATCGAGTTGCTTCTTCAGCTCGGTGAATCCATCCGTCCGGCTGGCCACTGAATGTTCCGCCACCTGCATAGGAAAGGCGACAGTTAATAACTGAGATTATGATCCTAGGCACGCTGCCGTTTTCGACAGCATACCAAGTCTCAGGGGCTACTATACAGGGCGCACTTCATGTGCAAAACTGTCAACAGGTATGTCATTTTTTGCGTACCTCAAATCCCGTCAGTAAACTTCCGACGGCCTCATACAACCACTTTCGGCAGACGAGATCCTCTCAATCACATTACCCATTAATGTGCCGTGATCTTCTGAGATGGACGCCCTCTTAAGCAAATCATGCAGCTCCACCGGCCGTACTCCAATGGGTGCCGAACTCTCCGGCCCCGCCGGACTCGAGGAGACCCTCCGCGACGACACCTCAGGGTCGTCCGCCCCGTGCGATGGGGCGGCAGATGGAGGCGTTTCGCTCTCCATCATCTCCGGACGAAGGTCTCCCAAAGATGAGCTGTGCTGAGATGGGCTAGGATCCGAACTACAAGGTAAAAACTTCGTTACCTTTATACATTAAGCAGGGGTGTCTGATAATATTAAAATCCCCCTTTTCACTTACGGCTCGTTAGAGGGCTGATTCCTCCGAGGAGACAGTACGGCCGGGGCACTTTCTGGCGCAGGACCTTCCGGTACAGATTTCTTTCCCCGCTTTGAGGCCTTGGCCTTTGGGTCTTCGGAAGGGTTCCTCTTCTCCCCCTGGAAGGCGGGACTCTCGGTTCCTCCCTTACTAAACGCCTCCTTGGCAGAGGTGACAGTTTCCCCGTGCCCCCCTTCGCCCTCATTCGAAGGTGCAACCTCCAACATTTTGATTAACACGGGATCTTGCGTGGTCTCAGGGAGGGGAGCCGGACACCGTATCAATTGTGCTTGCGCTATCCACTCATGTCCAGGGATAGATGGTTAAAAGGCAAGCTCACGATAAATAAATGGATGGTGTGTCCGGACACAGGGCTACTTACTTGAGTATCCGGGCGATTGCAGCTTAGGCCAGCGTCCTCGGTCAATTTCGGATGCGTCTCTTGTGATCCGAAGAACAGTTTATACATCTCCATGGGAGTCAAACCCATGAAGTGTTGAAGAGCTCGTGGCCCCTCTGGATTAAATTCCCACAGACGAAGGGGGCGACGTTTGCAGGGCAGTAGGCGCCGGATCAACATGACCTGCACCACTGCGACCAGATTAATCTCCCTTCCTTGGAGGACTCGAATCCGGTCCTGCAACAGGGGGACGTCTTTGGGCGGCCCCCAGTCACGCCCCTTGTTGACCCATGACGTCAGCTGCTGTGGAGGGCCCGAGCGAAAGACGGGCGGCGGCTTCTGCCTGCTGCCCCAGGGAGCGGTGATATAAAACCACTCCTATTGCCACAAGCCGAGCTCCTCTTGAAAAGAGCCCTTGGGCCATGGAGCTTTGGCCCTCTTGCTTATAACCGCCCCGCCGCACTCTGCCTGACGCCCCTCAATCATTTTCGGCTCCACGTTGAAGGTTTTGAGCCATAAGCCGAAGTGAGGGGTAGTGCGGAGGAAGGCTTCACAGACGACAATGAATGATGAGATATGGAGGATGGACTCCGGAGCCAGGTCGTGGAATTCCAGCCCATAGTAAAACATGAGCCCCCTCATGAAGGGATTCGTCGGGAAGCCTAAACCCCGATGGAAGTGAGACATGAACACGACGATCTCGCCAGGCTCGGGAGTTGGGATAACTTTCCCTCGGGCAGGCAGCCTATGCGAAATCTCGTAGGTTAAATACCTGGCATCTCTCAGCTTTAGCACGTCCTCCTCCGTGACGGAGGAGGGCATCCATCGGCCTCGTAGATCAGGACCAGACATTGTCGAGGATCGAAGGTACCTGAATTCGGAGCCCTGGGTGTTGGAACTCAGGGAGAGGGGTGGATTCGATAGAGGATTGAATAAAAAGAACGGGCCTTGGTCTCATTATAAAGAGGAAGAATACCAAGAGCCGTCCCTGTGACCGTTTGAAACCCGCCTTCGATGGAGGGGGCGTGGCAACGAGCGCGGTTGGGTTACCCACGTCCGTATTGATGGGAATCCCGGAATAAGGGGAACACGATCTCTGCTTCGACAAGACGTGCCAAGGAAACCGCCTCGCTAAACGCACTGAGGTGGAACAATAAAAACAATTCGAGTAAAGGCTTGGAAGTGGTGTGACGTCACGCCACAGGATACGTCAGCAGATTGATCTTGTGTAATATTATTCTCTCTACGGTGGTATGTGGAAATTATTTTGCAGAGCCGGACACTATCCTGGTGTTCACAATCTTCTATAAATTATTCGGAGGAGGAACCCGCCTTGCAATGCCGAAGACAATATGCGCGCCAGACTCGTCGTCATTGAAGCCTGGTTCAGGGGCTACTGAGGGAGTCCAGGACTAGGGGGTGTCCGGATAGCCGAACTACCATCATCGGCCAGACTCCAAGACTATGAAGATACAAGATTGAAGACTTCGTCCCGTGTCCGGATGGGACTTTCCTTGGCGTGGAAGGCAAGCTTGGCGATACGGATATGTAGATCTCCTACCATTGTAACCGACTCTGTGTAACCCTAGCCCTCTTCGGTGTCTATATAAACCGGATGGCTTTAGTCCATAGGACGAAGAACAATCATACCATAGGCTAGCTTCTAGGGTTTAGCCTCCTTGATCTCGTGGTAGATCTACTCTTGTAACCCACATCATCAATATTAATCAAGTAGGACGTAGGATTTTACCTCCATCAAGAGGGCCCGAACCTGGGTAAAAACATCGTGTCCCTTGTCTCCTGTTACCATCCGCCTAGATGCATAGTTCGGGAACCCGTACCCGAGATCCGCCGGTTTTGACACCGACAGCCTCATTGGGGAAGGATCTGAAGATTTATTAGTCGCTCCGCCATCGCCACTGCCGAAGCCATGACGATGAACAACCCAAAATTCTAAGAAACTAATGCCTAAAACAATCCACACACGTGGATCTGGTGGCCCCCCTCACCATCGATGACCGAGGTCGTCAGCGGAGGGGAGCCGCCGGAGGACGGCGGCGGCGGAAGACGCCCTGGAGGCAGGAGGCGAGATCGCCTTTCTTTTCTTGTCATGGAAGAAAGAAAGCGACAGGGGTAACTGCTCCTAGGGGGATAGATTGGTAGGAAAAGACCATCGCTAGTCCCCGACCGCCACTCATAAGGAAAGCAATCAAAGAACACCTCATGCTTCAAATTTGTCACACAACGGTAACCATACGTGCATGCTACGGGACTTGCAAACCTCAACACAAGTATTTCTCAATTTCACAATTACTCAACTAGCACGACTCTAATATTACCATCTTAAAATCTCTTAACAATCATCAAGTATCAAACTTCTCATAGTATTCAATGAACTTTATATGGAAGTTTTTATTATACCCATCTTGAATGCCCATCATATTAGGACTAATTTTATAACCAAAAAAAGTTACCATTCTGTTCTCAAAGACTCTCAAAATAATATAAGTGAAGCATAAGAGATCATCTATTTATTCAAAATAAAACTACCTCCATTCTCTAAGAACATATAAGTGAAGCACTAGAGCAAACAGCAAACTACTCCAAAAGATATAAGTGAAGATCAATGAGTAGTTGAATAATTATGTAACTATGTGAAAACTCTCTAACATTTAAGAATTTCAGATGTTGGTATTTTATTCAAACAGCAAGCAAAACAAAAGAAAATAAAATTATGCTCCAAGCAAAACACATATCATGTGGTGAATAAAAATATAGCTCCAAGTAAAGTTACTGATGAACGAAGACGAAAGAGGGGATGCCATCCGGGGCATCCCCAAGATTAGGCTCTTGGTTGTCCTTGAATATTACCTTGGGGTGCCTTGGGCATCCCCAAGCTTAGGCTCTTGCCACTCCTTATTCCATAGTCCATCGATTCTTTACCCAAAACTTGAAAACTTCACAACACAAGACTTAACAGAAAACTCGTAAGCTCCGTTAGTATAAGAAAATAAAACCACCACTTAGGTACTGTTATGAACTCATTATAAATTAATATTGGTTTAATATCTACTATATTCCAACTTCCCTATGGTTTATACCTCCGATACTACTCATAGATTCAGCAAAATAAGCAAACAACACATAGAAAACAGAATCTGTCAAAAACAGAACAGTCTGTAATAATCTGTATCAAACGTATACTTATGGAACTCAAAAAATTATGAAATAAATTGGTGGACGTGAGTAATTTATATCTCAAAAAGAATCAACCTAAAATCACTCTCCAGTAAAAAATGGCAGCTAATCTCATGAGCGCAAAAGTTTCTGTTTTTTACAGAAAGATCGCAAAGACTTCACCCAAGCCTTCCCAAAGGTTCTACTTGGCACAAACACTAATTAAAACATAAAACCACATATAGACATAGGCTAGATGAATTATGTATTACTAAAAAGCAGCAAAAGCAAAGAACAAAAATAAAAATTGGGTTACCTCCCAACAAGCGCTAACGTTTAACGCCCCTAGCTAGGCATGATGATTTCAATGATGCTCACATAAAAGATAAGAATTGAAACATAAAGAGAGCATCATGAAGAAAATGACTAGCACATTTAAGTATAACCCACTTACTATGCATAGGGATTATGTGAACAAACAACTTATGGGAACAATAATCAACTAGCATAGGAAGGCAAAACAAGCATAACTTCAGAACTTTAAGCACATAGAGAGGAAACTTGATATTATTGCAATTCCTACAAGCATATGTTCCTCCCTCATAATAATTTTCAGTAGCATCATGAATGGATCCAACAATATACCATCACATAAAGCATTCTTTTCATGATCTACAAGCATAGAAAATTTACTACTCTCCACATAAGCAAAATTCTTCTCATTCGGAATAGTGGGAGTATCATAAGAAACTCAAATACTATAAATTGTTTCCACATTGAAAGAATAAAGTTCAGAAAAAGGGTAATCATAATCATGACAAGTTTTATAAATATAATCATCACTACTTTTTATAGCATAAGTATCATCACAATAATTATCATAAGTAGCAACTTTGTTCTCATCATAATCGATTGAAACCTCTTCCAAGATAGTGGAATCATTACTAAATAAAGTCATGACCTCTCCAAATCCACTTTCATAATTGTCACAATAAGATTCAATACCCTCCAAAATAGTGGGATCATTACTTCCTAAAGTTGACACTCTTTCAAACCCACTTTCATCAATATAACCATCATAAATAGGAGGCATGCTATCATCATAATAAATTTGCATATCAAAACTTGGGAGGTTAAACATATCATCTTCATAAAACATAGCATCCCCAATCTCGGGACAATCATTAATTGCAGCAAATAAATTCTCAAACTTGTCATTCTCACCAAACATGGCATCCCCAAGCTTGGGCCTTTTCATATCATAAGCATAATCACTCTCATCATTAATAGTATGGATAGCACCAATAGTATAGCAATTACCATCATCACAATGAGTAATAGGAGAAACATCATTTGGGAGAGATACCTTTTTACCTTTGCTTCTCCATCTTTTCTTTTTATTCCTCACATCATGTGTGGGTTTAATCCTCTTTTTGGAGCTCCTTATTAATGAGATTGGTTGAATAGAAGGCACCTCCTCGTTACCTGATTCATCGTAAGAAATAATAGGGGGATATTGGGAAGTCTCTTCCCTTTCATTAGTATTCTCTTCATCTTCTATTTTTTCTCTTGTCTTTATGTAATTGGCAATATAAGGATTTTCAATGCAGTTCACCGCACAATACATATAAATTTCCTCTAGATCAAAATCAAGAACTTTATCAAGGGCAAATTCTGGAATATCCTTAGTTATACGTTTCATTTCTTCATAACCCAGAAGCAAACTAAGTTCATTATGATGCACAAGGGAAATCAAGTCATCACAATTTTTGGACACGATATGATCATGAAACAATTTGCATTGGATATTTAAATGGCCACATTCATTGCAAAGTTCACAAGGATGACTACGAAAATTTAAATTTTCAGCACAAACATCTAGCCTAATGCTTATGCCTCTTGCAAAATCTATCTTCCCTATTTAGTGTGTACTTGCAAACTCTATGCACTCCACAAAAATTGACATGCTTATAAGAGACATCTTCATCATGACTAGTGCAATCATCATTAGTACTATGGATATTCAAAGATTTCGTACTAAAAACATTGCAATCATACTCATCATTCAAAGGTTTAGTGGCAAACATTCTAATGCATTCTTCCTCTAGAAATTGAGCACGATTATCGGAATACTTATTTTCATGAAATATATTAAAAATATGAAGCATATGAGGCATCCTCAATTCCATTTTTTGTAGTTTTCTTTTATAAACTAAACTAGTGATAAAACAAGAAACTAAAAGATTCGATTGCAAGATCTAAAGATATACCTTCAAGCACTAACCTCCCTGGTAATGTCTACTACACAACCTTCTTCTTGTATACATTGTTGGGCCTCCAAGTGCAGTGGTTTGTAGGACAGTAGAAAATTTCCCTCAAGTGGATGACCTAAGGTTTATCAATCCGTGGGAGGCGTAGGATGAAGATGGTCTCTCTCAAACAACCCTGCAACCAAATAGCAAAGGGTCTCTTGTGTCCCCAACACACCCAATACAATGGTAAATTGTATAGGTGCACTAGTTCGGCGAAGAGATGGTGATACAAGTGCAATATGGATGGTAGATATAGGTTTTTGTAATCTGAAAATATAAACAGCAACGTAACTAATGATAAAAGTGAGCACAAACTGTATTGCAATGCTTCAAAACAATGCTTCGCTAGTGCAAGTTCTCTCAACAATAATAACATAATTAGATCATATAACTATTCCCTCAACATGCAACAAAGAGTCACTCCAAAGTCATTAATAGCGGAGAACAAACAAAGAGATTATTGTAGGGTACGAAACCACCTCAAAGTTATCCTTTCTGATCGATCTATTCAAGAGTTCGTAGTAAAATAACACTAAGCTATTCTTTCCGTTCGATCTATCCTAGAGTTCATACTAGAATAACACCTTAAGACACAAATCAACCAAAACCCTAATGTCACCTAGATACTCCAATGTCACCTCAAGTATCCGGGGGTATGATTATATGATATGCATCACACAATCTCAGATTCATCTATTCAACCAACACAAAGAACTTCAAAGAGTGCCCCAACTTTTTTACCAGAGAGTCAAGACGAAAACGTGTGCCAACCCCTATGCATAAGTTCACAAGGTCACTGAACTCGCAAGTTCATCACCAAAACATACATCAAGTGGATCACGTGAATATCCCATTGTCACCACGGATAAGCACATGCAAGACATACATCAAGTGTTCTCAAATCCTTAAAGACTCAATCTGATAAGATAACTTCAAAGGGAAAACTCAATCCATTACAAGAGAGTAGAGGGGGAGAAATATCATAAGATCTAACTATAATAGTAAAGCTCGTGATACATCAAGATCGTGCCACATCAAGGACGTGAGAGAGAGAGAGAGATCAAACACATAGCTACTGGTACATACCCTCAGCCCCGAGGGTGAACTTCTCCCTCCTTGTCATGGAGAGTGTCAGGATGATAAAGATGGCCACCGGTGAGGGATTCCCCTCTGGTAGGGTGCCGGAACAGGGTCCCAATTTGTTTTTGGTGGCTGCACAGGCTTGCGATGGCGGAACTCTCGATCTAGGTTATTTTCTGGAGGTTTCTGTATTTATAGGAATTTTTGGCATAGGTCTCATGTCAGGGGGGTCTCGGAGTCGTCCACGAGATAGGGGGATGCGCCCAGGGGGGGTAGGGCGTGCCCCCCACCCTCGTGGACGGCCCGGGACTCTTCTGGCCCAACACTTTTACTCCGGGGGCTTCTTTTGGTCCATAAAAAATCACCAAAAATTGGCACGTCAATTGGACTCCGTTTGGTATTCCTTTTCTGTGACACTCAAAAACAAGGAAAAAAACAGAAACTGGCACTGGGCTCTAGGTTAATAGGTTAGTCCCAAAAATCATATAAAATAGCATATAAATGCATATAAAACATCCTAGATGGATAATATAATAGCATGGACCAATCAAAAATTATAGATACGTTGGAGACGTATCAGGGGCCTACATGGGGCCCACAAGCCAACATGGCGCGCCCAGGGGGTGGGCGCTGATACATCTCCAACGTATATATAATTTTTGATTGTTTCATGCTATTATATTTTTTGTTTTGGATGTTTTATATGCATTAATATCCTATTTTATATTATTTTTGGGATTAACTTATTAACCCAGAGCCTAGTGCCAGTTTCTGTTTTTTCCTAGTTTTTGACTTCTACATAAAAGGAATATCAAACAGATTCCAAACTGAACAAAACTTTATGGTGATTTTTCTTGGACCAGAAGAAACCCACAAGACATGGAGAGGAGGCCAAAAGACCCACGAGGCGGCCACAAGCCATGGGGGCGCGCCCCCTAGCTTGTGGGCCCCTCGTGGACCTCCTTGACCTAAGCTCCGCACTATAAGTCCTCAAATATTCCCCTTATACCAGAGGGCACGCCAAAAATACTTTTTCGTCGCCACAAGCTTCTGTTCCCGTGAGATCCTATCTTGGGGCCTTTTCCGGCACTCCGCCGTAGGGGGGTTCGATAACGGAGGGCCTCTACATCAACCTTGCTACCCTTCCGATGAAGCGTGAGTAGTTTACCACGGACCTAAGGGTCCATAGCTAGTAGCTAGATGGATTCTTCTCTCTCTTTGATATCCAATACAACATTCTCCTCGATGTTCTTGGAGATCTATCCGATGTAACTTTCTTTTGCGGTGCGTTTGTTGATATCCAATGAATTGTGGATTTATGATCAGACTATATGAATATTATTTGAGTCTTCTCTAAGCTCTTTTATGCATGATTAAGATATGTTTGTATTTCTCTTCGAACTATCGTTTTGGTTTGGCCAACTAGATTGGTTTTTCTTGCAATGGGGGAGGTTCTTGGTTTTGGGTTCAATCTTGCGGTGTCGTCACCCAGTGACAGAAGGGGTAGCGAGGCACGTATTGTATTGTTGCCATCAAGGATAAAAAGATGCGGTTTATATCGTATTTCTTGAGTTTATCCCTGCATCATGTCATCTTGCTTAAGGCATTACTCCGTTCTTATGAACTTAATACTCTAGATGCATGTTGGATAGCGGTTGATGTGTGGAGTAATAGTAGTAGATGCAGAATCGTTTCGGTCTACTTGTCACGGTCGTGATGCATATACTCATGATCATTGCCTTAGATATCATCATAACTTTGCGCTTTTCTATCAATTGCTCAACAGTAATTTGTTCACCCACCATATGTTATCTTCAAGAGAGAAGCCTCTGGTGAAACCTATGGCCCCGGGTCTATTTTCCATCATATATTTTCAGATCTATAAACCAAAAAGACCCAAAAATACCTTGCTGCAATTTATTTATATTTACTTTAGTTTACTCTTTTATTTATCTTTTATACCTATCTCTATTAGATCCCACTCTTGTTCATGACCATGAAGGGATTGACAACCCCTTTTCACATTGTATGCAAGTGTTTGTTAGTTTGTGTATGTGCATATATTGGAGACTAGCTTGTTCCTCCTACTGGATTGATACCTTGGCTCCTAACTGAGGGAAATACTTATCTCTACTTTGCTGCATCACCCTTTCCTCTTCAAGGGAAAAATCAACGCAAGCTCAAGAAGTAGCAGGCGCGCCCCGTGAGCTTGTGGCTTGCAGGTGCACCCCCCCCCCCTGGGGTTTGTTCAGTGCCAAAAAATTTCAAATATTCTAGAAAAAATCATATAAATTTTTTAGGGCATTTGAAGAACTTTTATTTCCTGGTCACTTTTTATCGCACGGATAATTCAGAAAACCATAAAATAATAGTATTTCTACTTTATTAATTCTAAATAACAGAAAGTAAAAAGTGGGTACAGAAGGTTGTGTTTACTAAATTCATCCATCACATGCCCGTCAAAAGGAATCCATTAATAAGGTTGATCAAGTCTTATTAACAAACTTCTTCTGAATGACATGGAAACTAGACAATCTTCGTGCAATACTAGGTTACCTCAACGGGAATATGCATGTCCCCAACAATAAGAATATCATATTTCTTTTTGACAGTAGGAATAGGGAATTCAAAACCTCCAATAGCAATTGTTGATTTTTTTCCAATCGAATTGATACTATTCACTTGAGGTTGTTTCTTCGGAAAGTGTAATGTATGCTCATTACCATTAACATGAAAAGTGACATTGCCTTTATTGCAATCAATAATAGCCCCTGCATTATTCAAAAAGGGTCTACCAAGGATGATTGATATACTTTCCTCCTCGGGTATATCAAGAATAACAAGGTCCGTTAAGATAGTGACATCTGCAACTACGACAAGCACATCCTCACAAATACCTATGGTTATAGCGGTTGATTTATCAGCCATTTGCAAAGAGATTTCAGTTGGTGTCAACTTATTCAAATCAAGTCTTCGGTACAAAGAGGAAGACATAACACTAACACCGGCTCCTAGATCACACAAAGCAGTTTGAACATAGTTTCTTTTAATGGAGCATGGTATAGTTGGTATTACTGGGTCTCCTAGTTTCTTTGGTATTCCACCTTTAAATGAATAATTAGCAAGCATGGTGGAAATTTCAGCTTCCGGTATCTGTCTTTTATTTGTAACAATTTCTTTTATATTCATACGTCTCCAACGTATCTATAATTTTTTATTGTTCCATGCTGTTATCTTATCATTCTTGGATGTTTTACAATCATTTTATAGTATTTTTATATCATTTTTTGGGACTAACCTATTGACATAGGGCCCAGTGCCAGTTGATGTTTTTTGCTTGTTTTTTACTTTGCAAAAAATCAATACCAAACGGAGTCCAAACACAGCGAAACTTTTTGGAGAATTTTTCTGGGCCACAAGACACGGGATGGGCCAAAGAAGTACTAGAGAGGTGCCCCGAGGGGGGCACAACCCACCTGGGCATGCCTGGGGGGCCAGGCATGCTCTGGTGGGTTGTGCCCACCTCGGTGGCCTCTCGCACCTCCTCTTTGCTCTATAAATACCCCAATATTCCAAAAACCCTAGGTGAGCTAACGAAACACAATTCCAGCCGCTCCAAGTTCTAGAAACCACAAATCCAATCTAGGCACCATCACTGGGGGTTTCATCATCCTCATTGGTGCCTCTCCAATGATGCGTGAGTAGTTCATTGTAGACCTACGGGGTCCATAGTTAGTAGCTAGATGGCTTCCTATCTCTCTCTTTTGATCCTCAATACAATGGTCACTTGGAGATCTATTTGATGTAACTCCTTTTTGCGGTGTGTTTGTTGGGATTCGATGAACTATGAGTTTATGATCAGATCTATGTTTTTATCCATGAAAGTTATTTGAGCCTTTTGATCTCTTATATGCATGATTACTTATAGCCTCGTATTTCTTCTTCGAATCTTTGGTTTAGTTAGGATGACTAGATCGACTTTTCTTGCCATGGGAAGAGGTGCTTTGTGATGGGTCCGATCTTACGATGCTCAATCCCCGTGACAGAAGGGGAAATGTGAAGGAAATATGCCCTAGAGGCAACAATAAAGTTATTATTTATTTCCTTATTTCATGATAAATGTTTATTATTCATGCTAGAATTGTATTAACCGGAAACATAATACATGTGTCAATACATAGACAAACATAGTGTCACTAGTATGCCTCTACTTGACTAGCTCGTTGAATCAAAGACGTTAAATCAAAGATGGTTAAGTTTCCTAGCCATAGACATGAGTTGTCATTTGATTAACGGGATCACATCATTAGAGAATGATGTGATTGACTTGACCCATTTCGTTAGCTTAGCACTTGATCGTTTAGTATGTTGCTATTGCTTTCTTCATGACTTATACATGTTCCTGTGACTATGAGATTATGCAACTCCCATTTATCGGAGGAACACTTTGTGTGGTACCAAACTTCACAACATAACTGGGCGATTACAAAGGAGCTCTATAGGTGTCTCCGAACGTACATGTTGAGTTGGCGCATTTCGAGATTAGGATTTGTCACTCCGATTGTTGGAGAGGTATCTATGGGCCCTCTCGATAATGTACATCACTATAAGCCTTGCAACCAATGTAGCTAATGAGTTAGTTGTGGGATGATGCATTACATAATGAGTACAGAGACTTGCTGGTAACGAGATTGAACTAGGTATTGAGATACCGACGATCGAATCTCGGGGAAGTAACATACTGATGACAAAGGAAACAACGTATGTTGTTATGCGGTTTGACTGATAAAGATCTTCGTAGAATATGTGGGAGCCAATATGAGCATCCAGGTTCCGCTATTGGTTATTAACCGAAGATGTGTCTCTGTCATGTCTACATAGTTCTCGAACCCGTAGGGTCCGCACGCTTAAAGTTCGATGGTGATCGGTATTACGAGTTTATGTGTTTTGATGAACCGAAGGTAGTTCAGAGTCTCGAATGAGATCGGGGACATGACGAGGAGTCTCGAAATGGTCAAGACGTAAAGATCGATATATTGGACGACTATATTCGGACTTCGGAAAGGTTCCGAGTGATTCGGGTATTTTTCGGAGTACCGAAGAGTTACGGGAATTCGCCGGGGAGTATATAGGCCTTATTGGGCCATACGGGAATAGAGGAGAGAGGCCAAAAGACAGGAGGTGCGCGCCCCACCTGTGGTCTGAATTGAACAAGGGGTGCAGCCCCCTTTTCCTTCTCCCTCTCCCCCTCTTTCCTTCTCTCCTACTCCGGAAAGGAAAGAGGAATCCTACTAGGACTTGGGAGTCCTAGTAGGACTCCCCACACTTGGCGTGCCCTCCTCTAGGGCCGGCCTCTCCCTCCCTCCTTTATATACGGGGGTAGGGGGGCACCTCTAGACACAACAATTGATCATTGATCTCTTAGCCGTGTGTGGTGCCCCCCTCCACCATATTCCACCTCGATAATATCGTAGCGGTGCTTAGGCGAAGCCCTGCGTCGGTAGCATCATGAACACCGTCATCACGCCGTCATGCTGACGAAACTCTCCCGTAAAACTCTGCTGGATCGGAGTTCGTGGGACGTCATCGAGCTAAACGTGTGCAGAACTCGGAGGTGCCATGCATTCGGTACTTCGATCGGTCGGATCGTGAAGACGTACGACTACATCAACCGCGTTGTCATAACACTTCCGCTTACGGTCTACGAGGGTACGTGGACACACTCTCCCTGCTCATTGCTATGCATCACCATGATCTTGCGTGTGCGTAGGAAATTTTTTGAAATTACTACGTTCCCCAACAGTGGTATCAGAGCCTAGTTTTACGCGTAGATGTTATATGCACGAGAAGAACATAAGTGAGTTGTGGGCGATACAAGTCATACTGCTTACCAGCATGTCATACTTTGGTTCGGCGGTATTGTTGGATGAAGCGGCCCGGACCGACATTACGCGTACGCTTACACGAGACTGGTTCTACCGACGTGCTTTGCACATAGGTGGCTGGCAGGTGTCAGTTTCTCCAACTTTAGTTGAACCGAGTGTGGCTACGCCCGGTCCTTGAGAAGGTTAAAATAGCACTAACTTGACAAACTATCGTTGTGGTTTTGATGCATAGGTAAGAACGGTTCTTGCTCAGCCCATAGCAGCCACGTAAAACTTGCAACAACAAAGTAGAGGACGTCTAACTTGTTTTTGCAGGGCATGTTGTGATGTGATATGGTCAAGACGTGATGCTATATTTTATTGTATGAGATGATCATGTTTTGTAACCAAGTTATGGGCAACTGGCAGGAGCCATATGGTTGTCGCTTTATTGTATGCAATGCAATCGCCCTGTAATTGCTTTACTTTATCACTAAGCGGTAGCCAAAGTCGGAGAAGCAATAGGTGGCGAAACGACAATGATGCTACGATGAAGATCAAGGTGTCGCGCCGGTAACGATGGTGATCATGACGGTGCTTCGGAGATGGTGATCACAAGCACAAGATGATGATGGCCATATCATATCACTTATATTGATTGCATGTGATGTTTATCCTTTATGCATCTTATTTTACTTTGATTGACGGTAGCATTATAAGATGATCTCTCACTAAATTTCAAGGTATAAGTGTTCTCCCTGAGTATGCACCATTGCGAAAGTTCTTCGTGCTGAGACACCACGTGATGATCGGGTGTGATAGCCTCTACGTTCAAATACAACGGGTGCAAAACAGTTGCACACGCGGAATACTCAAGTTAAACTTGACAAGCCTAGCATATACAGATATGGCCTCGGAACACTAAGACCAAAAGGTCGAGCGTGAATCATATAGTAGATATGATCAACATAGTGATGTTTACCATTGAAAACTACTCCATCTCACGTGATGATCGGACATGGTTTAGTTGATTTGGATCACGTGATCACTTAGATGATTAGAGGGATGTCTATCTAAGTGGGAGTTCTTAAGTAATATGATTAATTGAACTTTAATTTATCATGAACTTAGTCCTGATAGTATTTTGCAAATTATGTTGTAGATCAATAGCTCGCGTTGTTGCTTCCCTATGTTTATTTTTGATATGTTCCTAGAGAAAAATTATGTTGAAAGATATTAGTAGCAATGATGCGGATTAGATCCGTGATCTGAGGTTTATCCTCATTGCTGCACAGAAGAATTATGTCCTTGATGCACCGCTAGGTGATAGACCTATTGCAGGAGCAGATGCAGACGTTATGAACGTTTGGCTAGCTCAATATGATGACTACTTGATAGTTTAGTGCACCATGCTTAACGACTTAGAATCGGGACTTCAAAGACGTTTTGAACGTCATGGACCATATGAGATGTTCCAGGAGTTGAAGTTAATATTACGAACAAATACCCGAGTTGAGAAATATGAAGTCTCCAACAAGTTCTATAGCTAAAAGATGGAGGAGAATTGCTCAACTAGTGAGCATGTGCTCAGATTGTCTGGGTATTACAATCGCTTGCATCAAGTTGGAGTTAATCTTCCAGATAAGATAGTGATTGACAGAGTTCTCTAGTCACCATCACCAAGTTACTAGAACTTCGTGATGAACTATAGTATGCAAGGGATTACGAAAACGATTCCCGAGCTCTTCGTGATGTTGAAATCGACGAAGGTAGAAATCAAGAAAAGAGCATCAAGTGTTAATTGACAAGACCACTAGTTTCAAGAAAAGGGCAAAGGGAAAGAAAGGGAACTTCAAGCAGAATGGCAAGCAAGTTGTCACTCCCGTGAAGAAGACCAAAGCTGGACCAAAGCCTGAAACTGAGTGCTTACACTGCAAAGGAAATGGTCACTGGAAGCGGAAATGCCCTGAATATTTGGTGGATAAGAAGGATGGCAAAGTGAAAAAGGGTATATTTGATATACATGTTATTGATGTGTGCCATACTAGTGTTTATAGTAGCCCCTGAGTATTTGATACTTGTTCGGTTACTAAGATTAGTAACTCGAAATAGGAGTTACAGAATAAACACAGACTAGTTGAAGGGAAGTGACGATGAGTGTTGGAAGTACTTCCAAGATTGATATGATCATCATCACACACTCCTTATACTTTCGGGATTAGTGTTAAACCTCAATAAATGTTATTTGGCGTTTGCGTTGAGCATGAATATGATTTGATCATGTTTATTGCAATACGGTTATTCATTTAAATTCAGAGAATAATTGTTGTTCTATTTACATGAATAAAACCTTCAATGGTCATACACCCAATGAAAATAGTTTTTTGGATCTTGATCATAGTGATACACATATTCATAATATTGATGCCAAAAGATGCAAAGTTAATAATGATAGTGCAACTTATTTATGGCACTGTCGTTTGGGTCATATCAGTGTAAAGCGCATGAAGAAACTCCATAAAGATGGATTTTCGGAATCATTTGGTTATGAATCATTCGATGCTTGCAAACCGTGCCTTTTGGGCAAGATGACTAAAACTCCGTTCTCCGGAACAATGGAACGAGCTACTGACTTGTTGGAAATAATACATACTGATGTATGCAGACCAATGAGTATTAAGGCTCGTGGTGGGTATCGTTATTTTCTGACCTTCACAGCTGATTTGAGAAGATATGGGTATATCTACTTGATGAAACATAAGTCTGAAACAGTTGAAAGGTTCAAAGAATTTCAGAGTGAAGTGGAAAATCATCATAACAAGAAAATAAAGTTTACACGATCTGATCGTGGAGATGAATAGTTGAGTTACGAGTTTGCCCTTCAGTTAAAATAATGTGGAATAGTTTCACAAACTCATGCCACCTGGAACACCACAGCATAACGGTGTGTCCGAACATCGTAACCGCACTTTATTTGATATGGTGCAATCAATGATGTCTCTTACTGAGTTACAGTATTGTTTTGGGGTTATGCATTAGAGATAGCTGCATTCACGTTAAAATAGGGCACCATCTAAATCCGTTGAGACGACAACGTATGAACTATGGTTTAGCAATAAACCTAAGCTGTCATTTCTTAAAGTTTGGAGTTGCGATGCTTATGTGAAAAAGTTTCAACCTGATAAGCTCGAACCCAAATCGGAGAAATGTGTCTTCATAGGATACCCAAAGGAGTCTGTTGGGTACACCTTCTAATCATAGATCCAAAGGCAAAATATTTGTTGCTAAGAATGGATCCTTTCTAGAGAAGGAGTTTCTCTCGAAAGAAGTGAGTGGGAGAAAAGTAGAACTTGATGAGGTAATAGTACCTTCTCCCGAATTGGAAAATAGTTCATCACTGAAATCAGTTCCAGTGATGCCTACACCAATTAGTGAGGAAGCTAATGATGATGATCATGAAACTTCAAATCAAGTTACTACAGAACCTCGTAGGTCTTCCAGAGTACGGTCCGCACCAGAGTGGTACGGTAATCCTATTCTGGAAGTCATGTTACTAGACCATGATAAACCTACGAACTATGAGGAAGCGATGATGAGCCCAGATTCCGCGAAATGGTTTGAGGCCATGCAATCTGAGATGGGATCCATGTATGAGAACAAAGTGTGGACTTTGGTGGACTTTCCCGATGATCGGCAAGCCATAGAGAATAAATGGATCTTCAAGAGGAAGACAAACAGTGATAGTAGTGTTACTATATATACAAAAGCTCGAAGTGTTGCGAAAGGTTTTTCGACAAGTTCAAGGGGTTGACTATGATGAGACCTTCTCACCCGTAGCGATGCTTAAGTCTGTCCGAATCATGTTAGCAATTGCCGCATTTTATGATTATGAAATTTGGCAAATGGATGTCCAAACTGCATTCCTGAATGGATTTCTGGAAGAAGAGTTGTATATGATGCAACCAGAAGGTTTTGTCGATCCGAAAGGTGCTAACAAAGTGTGCAAGCTCCAGCGATCCATTTATGGACTGGTGCAAGCCTCTCGGTGTTGGAATAAACGCTTTGATAGTGTGATCAAAGCATATGGTTTTATATAGACTTTTGGAGAAGCCTGTATTTACAAGAAAGTGAGTGGGAGCTCTGTAACATTTATGATATTATATGTGGACGACATATTGTTGACTGGAAATGATATAGAATTTCTGGATAGCATAAAAGGATACTTGAATAAAAGTTTTTCAATGAAAGACCTCGGTGAAGCTGCTTACACATTGAGCATCAAGATCTATAGAGATAGATCAAGACGCTTGATAAGATTTTTCAATGAGTACATACCTTGATAAGTTTTTGAAGTAGTTCCAAATGGAACAGTCAAAGAAGGAATTCTTGCCTGTGTTGCAAGGTCTGAAGTTGAGTAAGACTCAAAACCCAACCATGGCAGAAAATTAAAAGAGAATGAAAAGTCATTCCCTATGCCTCAGTCATAGGTTCTATAAAGTATGCTATGTTGTGTACCAAACCTATTGTATACTTTGTTATTAGTTTGGCAAGGGAGTACAATTTTGATCTAAGAGTAGATCACTGGACATCAATCAAGAATATCCTTAGTGAGGACTAAGGAAATATTTCTCGATTATGGAGGTGATAAAAGAGCCCGTCGTAAAGAGTTACATCGGTGCAAGCTTTTACACCGATCCAGATGACTCTAAGTCTCAATCTGGATACATATTGAAAGTGGGAGCAATTAGCTAGAGTAGCTCAATGCAGAGCATTGTAGACATAGAATATTTGCAAAATACATACAGCTCTGAATGTGACAGACCGGTTGACTAAACTTCTCTCACGAGCAAAACATGATCATACCTTAGTACTCTTCGGGTGTTAATCACATAGCGATGTGAACTAGATTATTGACTCTAGTAAACCCTTTGGGTGTTGATCACATGACGATGTGAACTATGGGTATTAATCACATACATATGTGAATATTGGTGATAAATCACATGGTGATGTGAAATAGATTATTGACTCTAGTGCAAGTGGGAGACTGAAGGAAATATGCCCTCGAGGCAATAATAAATTTATTATTTATTTCCTTATTTCATGATAAATGTTTATTATTCATGCTAGAATTGTATTAACCGGAAACATAATACATGTGTGAATACATAGACAAACATAGTGTCACTAGTATGCCTCTACTTGACTAGCTCGTTGAATCAAAGACGTTGAATCAAAGATGGTTAAGTTTCCTAGACATAGACATGAGTTGTCATTTGATTAACGGGATCACATCATTAGTGAATGATGTGATTGACTTTACCCATTTCGTTATCTTAGCACTTGATCGTTTAGTATGTTGCTATTGCTTTCTTCATGACTTATACATGTTCCTGTGACTATGAGATTATGCAACTCCCATTTACCAGAGGAACACTTTGTGTGCTACCAAACGTCACAACGTAACTGGGTGATTATGAAGGAGCTCTACAGGTGTCTCCGAAGGTACATGTTGAGTTGGCGTATTTCGAGATTAAGATTTGTCACTCCGATTATCGGAGAGGTATCTCTGGGCCCTCTCGGTAATGTACATCACTATAAGCCTTGCAAGCAATGTAGCTAATGAGTTAGTTGCAGGATGATGCATTACATAACGAGTAAAGAGACTTGCCGGTAACGAGATTGAACTAGGTATTGAGATACGGACGATCGAATCTCGGGCAAGTAACATACCGATGACAAAGGGAACAACGTATGTTGTTATGCGGTTTGACCGATAAAGATCTTCGTAAAATATGTGGGAGCCAATATGAGCATCTAGGTTCCGCTATTGGTTATTGACCGGAGATGTGTCTCAGTCATGTCTACGTAGTTCTCTAACCCGTAGGGTCCGCATGCTTAAAGTTTGGTGACGATCGGTATTATGAGTTTACGTGTTTTGATGTACCGAAGGTAGTTCGTAGTCTCGGATGAGATTGAGGCATGACGAGGAGTCTCGAAATGGTCGAGGCGTAAAGATCAATATATTGGACGACTATATTCGGACTTGGGAAAGGTTCCGAGTGATTCGGGTATTTTTCGTAGTACCGGAGAATTACAGGAATTCGCCGGGGAGCATATGGGCCTTATTGGGCCATACGGGAATAGAGGAGGGAGGCCAAAAGAAAGGAGGTGCGTGCCGTGCCTGTGGTCCGAATTGGACAAGGGGTGCAACCCCCTTTTCCATCTCCCTCTCCCCTTCTTTCCTTCTCTCCTACTCCGGAAAGGAAAGGGGAATCCTACTTGTCGGGGGGATGAACCCCGGGCAGGCAACGGAACCCGGATCTGTTTCAAAAACAGCAGGGCCCACATCGCCCCGCAAACCGGCGTGCGCCAGGCCGGGTCGCTCGACCCGGCAAGGCGCGCAACCCGGCCAAGACCCTAGACTCGGCAAGGTATGTCAACCCGGCCGCAGCGGCTGGCGCAAGGCAACTCAACCCGGCGCAGCCTTGGCTTCCCCAGTAAGCCAACCCACCCGTGGCGTCCACGGCAACCCAGCCACGGGTCAGCTCTCGTCACATCCAGGCTGTACGATGGGATGAGACCTCAGTCACTGATGACCAAGACTACAGTGCCCCTGCACATGCCCGTGGTCAGCCAGAGCGTGGCAACAGTGCCCCTTACCTACCCGCTGACCAGGGCTGGCACGGCAGTAGTGTTCCCGCCCTTACCGCTGATGACAGCAAGCGGAGGCCTGACGGAAAACACTTTGCGCGACTCGACCCGGCCACGCCATGACGATCGACAAGACGGCGCACAGTCCCCCTAGGCACGCGGGGCCCGCACCTAGGGGAACCCGGCGAACCACAAGCCCCCAACCGGGACCCAGCCCGGCACCCCGGACACCGACAATACGGACCCACCGACTCGGCATATTACCATTGTAACCCTGGGTGGGTTGGTCTATAAAACCCCCCAGGAGTCCATGCCAACAAAGGGAGAGGACACAAGATATTCAACAGAGACATACGACACACACGGCATGCAAAGCCACGCGAGATAGAGCAAGCAATATAGGACTAGCCACCACATAGCGACACCAAGGAGAAGGAGCAGCCGGAGCCTTGGCCAGCCTCCTTCTTCCTCCAAACAGCTCCAGGAGCAACATTGTACTATCAACCATCCAACTAAACTCAGCAGGACTAGGGATGTTATCTCTCTGGAGAGCCCCGAACCTGGGTATGTCCGACATCACGCGCCCGCGCATATCAACCTTGCCTCCGGAGCCCACCAGCGCCCTCGAACATCCTCCTCTCTTTATCCATCCCTTGGCATCTGCTGTGCACCCACCATGACAGTTGGCGCCCACCGTGGGGCAGTTCGAGGAACTGGCCGGAAGCATGCTTCGGACGGGGCCCCTCTCCTACTCCGACGAGTCCGTCGCTCTGGCGGACGACATCATCGGCGCGCTCGCCGCTTCTTTCACTGTGCTGTGCATCTCCGACGCGCCTGCGGCCGACGAGTACCCCAGCAGGGTGCTCAGCTGCTCTGACTCCCTGCTTTCTCTCAGCGGGGGATTCACTGTCGGGGCAATGGGCGCCCACGTAGAGGTCTTCGTCGAGCAAGGCGAGAAGAGCTGCCGAAGCCGCGGCCGCTATGGCTCAGATGGAGCCGACCGACCCGCTGCACGCCGCGAAGCAGAGCCTCCGCATCCCGATTGGCACCGACATCAACGCCACCAACGTTGTTGAAGCCCGAACCCAGCTCGAGGACAGGCGCCAGCAAATGCTGGACCTGTCCGATACGCTGGCCGCCACCAGACGCCGCCTGGAAGCTGCTCAGATGGAGCACGATGCCGCCCACGGATTCACGCCCGCCGCGGCCGAGCCAAGCCGGGCCGTTGATACTCGCGCCCAGGGAGGAGCGATCGGTCGGGCCTTCGGCACTGGCCGGACCTTCTACGAGACCCCAGTCAAGAACATGCACGCTGCGGAGGCAGCTGCGGTCGGCCTCAACCAACTCGCAGGCGAGGAGCTTAGGGAGCGCATCGGGCGGATGCGCGAGCTCCTCCACACCGCCAACACCCAGCAGGATCGCCTCAACTAGCTCGCCAAGCCGGCAGGGTACGGCTCCGCCTGCCTTGGCGATCCTGGTGAACTCCTGCACACGGCCTCTTCGCCGCCCGGCGAGGCGCACTCCGGCCAGGGCCGAACCCGGCGCAACCCGGTCGACACCACTGTCGACACTCTGGGCAACGAGCCCGCCCCAGATACCCGGCGCGGACCCAGCCAGCCTGGCCAGCGTCGGGCTCCAGCCCACCCGGCCCCTCGGGGCCTGGCCGCCAGTCGACTCAGCCCGCGCGCCATCGACGACGCCGATGCGCGCCACCGCCTCGATCAGATCGCTCGCTCCATGGAGGTGGAGGAGAGCGGCGCTATCGGGCCGGCGTGCTTCGACCCACGGATCCGGGAGGAGCCCTTCCCCAAGGGATTCGTGCTTCCCCTCGACACCCCCAAGTACAATGGGAGCGTGAAGCCAGAAGACTGGCTCACCGACTACACCACGGCCGTTGGCATCACCGGTGCCAATCACCGTCTCGCCGTGCGCTACGCACCGCTCATGCTCCAAGGATCGGCTCGCACATGGTTGAACAACATACCGATGGGCAGCATCAATGCATGGGTCGATTTCGAGGAAGCGTTTGTCCGCAACTTCACGGGGACGTACAAGCGACCCGGTCGCCCCAGTCAGCTCGCCATGTGCGTGTAGGGGCCGACGGAGACCGGCTGCGAGTACCTCGCATGCTGGACCGAGCTCCGGAACAGCTATGAGGGCATCCATGAAGTCCAGGTGATCCAATACTTCGTCAGCGGGTGCCGAGACGGTACCCTCCTCAAGCACAAGCTTCTACGCTCCGAGCCGGCCACCATGGCCGCGCTCATGGTGACGGCGGACAAGTACGCCAACGCCGACTCCGGCATGAAGATCCATGTGGCGCTGGACGAGGCCGGCAAGGCGAAGTCGGTCCCTCCACAAAAGCCGGCCCGCGAAGGTAGCCGGCAGCAGCACCACCAGAACAACAAGCGCAAGGCCGAACAGCCGGCGCAACGTCACGACAACCGGCTCATCACGGCCGCTGAGCCCGCGGCAGATCGGGCAGCGAAGCGCCGGCAGACCGGCAAGATGGCGTGGAAACCCGCCAGGAGCTTTGAAGAGATGCTCGACGCCCCATGCAATCACCACAGTGGTGCAAGACCCTTCACGCACATGCTTTGACAGTGCGCCATCACCAAGCGCATCATGAGGGGCGATGTCCCGCCTCCTCCGGCTCCCGCTCCGGCTCCGGGCGTGGGACAACCGCCTCCGCCTCCACCGCCGCCCCCCGCCAGCGGCGCGATGCGGAACAACGCCTACCCGGACCAGAACGCGTCCTACGTCATCTTCACCAGCCTCGGCGATGACAAGCGCAGCGAGCGCCTCCTCCGGCAGGAGGTGAACACCGTCGTCCCGGCTAAGACGGATTTCATGCATTGGTCGGAGCGCCCGATCACCTGGACCCAGGAGGATCACCTGGCAGTCATGTCGAGTCCGGGTGGATACGCCCTCGTCCTCAACCCTACAATCGTCGCGCGGCGCACCTGCAAGTTGTCCCGAGTCCTCATCGACGGCGGCAGCAGCATCAACATCCTCTACCGCGACACGATGACCAAGCTCGGCCTCAAGGCCGAAGACCTGGAGCCAACCCGGACCGTCTTCCACGGCATCGTACCCGGCATCTCCTATTCGCCCACTGGCCGGGTCCGACTCGACGTCCTGTTTGGCGACAGCAGCCACTTCCGACGCGAACCAATCTGGTTCGAGGTGGTGGACCTATCCAGCGTGTACCACGCGCTGCTGGGCCGGCCCGCGCTCGCCAAGTTCATGGCGGTTGCCCACTACGCGTACCTGAATATGAAGATGTCGGGTCCCAAGGTCCTCATTACTGTCACCAGTGACTACCGCAAGTCTATGGAGTGCGCCTGAGACGGCGCCAAGCTGGCCGAGCCACTGGTCATTGCCGAGGAGCAGCGCCAGCTCGACCGGATCGTCGTCCTTGCCGGCGAGGCCTCCGACGCGTCGATCCCGACCCTGGACCCGGCCGACGAGGCCGGCTTCAAGCCCTCCAAGGAAACCAAGAAAGTGAAGCTGAACCTGGAAGACCCCAGCTGCAAAAAGTACATTGTCGTAGGCGCCCGCCTCGACAGCAAATAGGAAGGCGAGCTCGTCGACTTCCTCCGTGAGAATCGGGATATCTTCGCATGGACCCCCAAAGACATGTCGGGTATCCCGAGGAAGTATGCCGAGCACAAACTCCACGTCCGCAAGAACGCCAAGCCGGTCTGTCAACCCCTCTGTCGATTTTCCAAAGAGAAGAGAAGAACCATTGGTGAAGAGGTCGCCAAGCTCCTGGCGGCCGGCTTCATAATGGAAGTGTTTCACCCCGAGCGGCTGGCCAACCCAGTCCTCGTCCTGAAGAAGAACAAGACCTGGCGCATGTGTATCGACTACACCAGCCTCAACATGGCCTGTCCCAAGGATCCGTTCACCCTCCCGCGGATCGACCAACTCATTGACTCGACCGCCGGGTGCGAGCTGCTGTCCTTCCTGGACGCCTACTCCGGCTATCACCAGATCAAGCTGGACCCGGTTGATGCCCTGAAGACGTCCTTCATCACGCCCTTTGGAGCGTACTGCTACATCACCATGTCGTTCGGGTTGAAGAACACTGGCGCCACCTTCCAACGCTGCATGCAGAAGTGCCTGCTACCGCAACTCGGCAAGAACATCCACGTGTACGTGGACGATATCATGGTGAAGACCAAGTAGCACCTCACGCTCCTCGACGATCTGAAGGAAACATTCGCCAACCTCCGTGAATACAAGGTCAAGCTCAACCCGGAAAAGTGCGTCTTCGGCGTCCCAGCCGGAAAGCTGCTCGGTTTCCTCATCTCGGAACGCGGCATCAAGGTGAACCAGGAGAAGATCAAGGCCATCGAGCGCATGCGCAAGCCAACTCGGCTGCGCTATGTCCAGAAGTTCACAGGCTGCCTGGCCTCGGTCAGCCAGTTTCTAAGCCGGCTGGGCGAGAAGGCACTGCCCCTGTACCAGCTAATGAAGAAAACAAGCCCGTTCGAATGGAACGGCAAGGCGGACGAAGCTTTCCAAGACCTCAAGCGCATGCTCTCCACCGCACCCGTCCTGGCCGCGCCAACCGACAAGGAGCCGCTGTTGCTCTACATAGCCGCGACCTCGCGGGCGGTCAGCACGGTGCTGGTGGTCGAGCGACCGGAGAAGGGCAAGATCCAAGCCGTCCAACGTCCGGTCTACTACCTGAGCGAAGTGCTCTCCACCTCCAAGCAGAACTACCCGCACTAGCAGAAGATGTGTTACGGCGTGTACCTCACCGCCAAGAAGCTGAAGCAGTACTTTCAAGAACATGTCGTCACCGTCGTCAGCACGGAGCCTATCGGAGAAATCATCGGGTGCCGGGACGCCTCCGGCCGGGTCGCCAAGTGGGCGATCCATCTAGCTCGCCACACCATCCTCTACTAGCCCCGCACCACGATCAAGTCTCAGGCCCTGGCCGATTTCCTCGTCGACTGGACCGAGACCCAGTACCTGCCGCCGCCTCCCGACTCGACGCACTGGCGCATGCACTTCGACGGGTCCAAGATGCGACTCGGCTTAGGGGCCGGCATCGTACTGTCATCCCCGTAGGGTGACCAACTCCGCTACGCACTCCAGATCCACTTCGCCGCCTCCAACAACGTCGCCGAATAGGAAGCCCTTGTGCACGGCCTCCGGCTCGCCAAGGAACTCGGCATCCGGCGCATCGTGTGCTACGGCGACTCGGACTTGGTGGTACAGCAGTGCTCCGGCGAGTGGGACGCCCGTGACTCCAACATGGCAAGCTATCGCTTCCTCATCCAGAAGCTGTCTGGATCCTTCGTTGGCCGCGAGTTCCTCCATGTCCCATGCATGGAGAACGAGCCAGCCGACACGCTCGCCAAGATCGCCTCGTCACGTCAAGCCATCCCGTTCGGCGTCTCCCTCGAGCACCTGCGCAAGCCATCCATCAAGCCGTCGCCGGACTCCGAGTCCATCCACGTCCCAGAAGACCCGGCCGCGCCGCAAGCTGGCCCGGGGACTGCTGAACCCGTCCCGGGGGCTGCTCAACCCAGCCCAGGGGCTGCTCAGCTCAACCCGGCCACCATCACCCCGGACCCGGCCGTCGCCGCCACCAACCCGGGGGCTGCTCAACCCGGCCCAGGAGCCACCGACTCGGAACCCACCCAGGTGGCTGTCTTCACCACCATCACGGCCCCACCTTGGGCCCTGCCAATATCAGAATGGCTGGAGAACGGGGTTCTCCCCATGGACAAGACCAAGGCTCGGCAAGTTCAGCGTCGGGCATCCGCCTACACCATCATCAACAACGAGCTCATCAAACGCAGCTCCACCAGCGTGTTCCAGCGCTGCGTCGAGCAGGACCGCGGCATTGACATCCTCCTCGACATTCACCAGGATGAGTGCAGGCACCACGCCGCATCTCAGTCCATCGTGGCCAAGGCATTCCGGCACGGCTTCTACTGGCCAACGGCCCTCGAAGACGCCGAGTCGCTCGTCCTCAAGTGCGAAGGATGCCAGTGCTTCAGCAAACGCAACCACCAGCCTACGTCAGCACTCCGCACCATACCGATCACCTGGCCCTTCGCGGTCTGGGGACTCGACATGGTGGGACCCTTCAAAACCGCTCGAGGTGGCATGACGCATCTGCTGGTGGCAGTGGACAAGTTCACCAAATGGATCGAGGCGAGACCAATCAAGAAACTGGACGGGCCAACAGTCGTCCGGTTCATCAAGGACATAGCGGTGCGCTACGGCATGCCGAACAGCATCATCACCGACAACGGCACCCACTTCGCCAAGTGTGCGCTCGAGCAATACTGCTCCATCTCCGGCATCCGCCTCGACCTGGCCTCCGTGGCACATCCGCAGTCCAACGTGCAGGTCGAGCGGGCCAACAGACTCATCCTGTCCGGCATCAAGCCGCGACTTGTTGAGCCACTTATCCGCTCACCCGGCAGTTGGCTCGACGAGTTGCTCGTGTTTCTCTGGAGTCTGTGCACGACGCCAAACGGGTCGACCGAGTTCACCCCGTTCTTCCTCATCTACGGATCCGAAGACATCATCCCGATCGACGTCGAGTTTGACTTGCCGCGCGTCATGATGTACACTGAAGAAGAGGCAAGATAAGCACGTGGCGTCGACCTGCTCGAAGAGGCGCGCCTTCTGGCACTTAGCCGCTTGGCTATCTACCAGCAAGGCTTGAGGCACTACCACAGCAAGAAGATCAAGCCTCTCGCATTCCGAGAAGGCGACCTTGTCCTCCGACTCGTCCAAGAGCAGGCAGGCCAGCACAAGTTGTCCTCTCCATTGGAAGGCCCGTTTATCGTGAGCAGGGCTTTGCACGACCGCAACGCCTACTACCTCATCGACGCACGCAAATCGAAGAAGCGCAAGAGGGACACCGCCGGCGAAGAAACAACCCGGCCATGGAATGCGGAACTCCTCCGTCCATTTTACAGTTAGCCGAACGAATGTATGTATCAAAGCCTTTTGTAAGCATATGAAACTATGGGGTCCCCGAACAAGACTCGGGAGGTGCCTTTTGCCGACCAATTTATTGCGTCCATTTTTACACCACCTTACTACCGAACCCGGCCACCGTCTTGACAAGCTCGACCCGGGGGCTCGGGGGCTGGCCGGCTTGATCATCACCCCGCCGCTTCGCTTAGTGATTCCTAATAAGTTAGGATGTCGCGGCACCCCCACTTCACCCTAAAACCGCAGATCCAGCTCTGGCTGACGGCGGGCAAGCACAACGGGCTAAAGCTCCCCTACGATTCATACACTAAGTCAAAGCCGCCGGGTCAACCAACCCGGCCCGACGCTCGTCAACTAAGTTAGCCGCACGACCGGCTGCTCACCAACCGGCCAAGCCGGATTGTCGCCAGCCGGCCAAGTGGGTGTTTCGCTCGCGCTCAACGTTTTTAAGGACCCAACTCCTGCAACCGCCTCTCGAAGAGCCGAACCCCTTGTCACGGACCGGAGCCTCGGCCGTCTGACTCGCGGGGGGGAAGCTTCAGGGAGGAGCAACAGATGAAATATGTTCGAAAAAAGCAGAAGGCAAAAAGCAAATAAACACTCACAACATTTACACATAAATGTTTCAAGCAAGGGCCAACGGCCCAAGTTCATTACACCCTGAAAACCCCAAGTGGGTATGTGGACCTGCCACTTAACAGAATTTCCTACAAAAGATTCTCAGGCATTACCAGCGTCGTGCCGCAACATCGACGGCTCCCCCCGTCCGGCCTCCGGGTCCAGCGAAGCACCGATGTCCTCTTCGACCTCCGCGTCGCCGTAGACGCCCGTCTCCTCCGAGCTGCCCTCCGGGTCACGAAGAAGCAAGACGTAGTCATCGCCAGCCATGACCGCGCCGTCTTTCGTCCGTCCCGGATGGAACTCGTCGTGGAAGGCAAACTCGGCGATGTAGCTGGCCCGGGAGGCGATCCGGCCGGCCTGCTCCTGCAGCAACTGCTCCGAGCCAGCGCGCTGACCCATCAGTGTGTCCAGCTGAAGATCCGGATGCCAAGACAGCGCGATCCGAAGCGCCATCTTAGCACCGGCCCGGGCGGCAGAAATGCGCCAGTCGCTAAGGCGATCTGGGCCCATCTCCAAGCAGCGCGCCAGACGCGAGAAGCTGCGCAGATGGACGGAACCTGGCCACAAGGCCGCCGTCATCGTGGTACCGGCTCGGGACAGCCGCTCCATCTACGTTCCCAAGGCCCGCAACCAGGTCTCAGCAGCGGCAACGATCTCCGGGAAGGTTCGAGCCGTCAGTGGATCCGTCCCGGACCCGACAACGCCGGTCGGGTCGCGCTGATAGCGGACGGCTTCCTCCGCCAGCCACTGCATCTCTGAAAAGGCCCCTGCAGCCAAAGACGAAGCAAGTCAGAAGGGCAACAAGGAAGAAAGGGCTGGGTCCCAACCCGGCAAACAACAAAAAAGCAGCACTTACTGGAGAAGGACTCTTCCAGGTGTTGCGCCTCGAGCAACATACCACGTCGCTCCCGCTCCAAGACACGGTCCCGCTCCCCGAGCGCCCTCTCCAGGTCGGCCGCCTTAGCAAGGGCCGCCTTCAGCTCGGCGTCCTTGTCTTCGGTCGCCTTCTCGGCCGCCTCACGGCGGCGAGCCTCGGCCTGGCGGGCCTCATCCGCCGCAGTGGCTTGCTCCCGCGGGCGCTCCACCTCGGCCTGGAGCTGGCCCTTGTCGTCAGCCAGCTGGCCACGCTGCTGGTCCGCCTCGACCAGGGCCTGCTGCGCCTCCACCGCCTTGGCGGCCTCCGCCTTAAGAAGCTCCACCTCGGCCTCGAGGGCAACTCTTGTGACCCGCCAGCTGCTCGTGCAGCCGGCTGGCTTCGTCAAGAGACCACCGGGCCGCGGCCGCCTCCACCCTCACCTGCGCCGCCTCGACACCGAGATGGCTGGAATCAGCAACGAGCCGGTCGTAGTGATGACCGGCCCGGAACAGCCGGGTCCGCCAAGACAGCACCTCGGCTGCAAAGAAGAAGAACTCAGTAGGAAGAAAAAATAAGACAAGGCCTAAGATTTGGCCCAACTGTTACAAAGTCGGCCTGAATCTCGGGGGCTACACCCAGTGGGTGCGCTAGCGCGCCCCCACTAGAAGAGAAGTGCTCAGCAAAGTACCTGCTACGGCGCGAAGCTCCTCCTCCTTGGCAGCAAGCTGCTCCTTGAGCTCCCGATGCTTGCCCAGGAGCCGGTTGTAGGCGGCAACCCGGAAGGCGTCAAGATGCTGAAAAGAAGAGCAAAGTCAACACAAGGCCTAAGATTTGGCCCAACTGTTACACGGTTGGCCCGAATCTCGGGGGTTATACCCAGTGGGTGTGTTGGCGCGCCCCCACAGAGATAAAATCACAAGAAAACAAGAAGAAGAAGGACTTACCAGGACGGCGTGCTCCAGGTCGCGTGTCCGCTCCGTCTCGGCCTGGGCGAAGGCCTCAAGGCGCTCCGTCTGGCCTCGCAGACGGCGGCTGACGGCATCCAACGCCTCCTCCTCCTGGGTCTGTGGCCCGAAGACGGCCGCGCCCCCACTCCACGCGGGCTGCGGCACGCCAGCTCTGCACCCGCTCTGCCGGGGCAATAAGGCGTGCCCCCGGCTGGCCGCTTGCGACGCGGCCAGCACCTCCTCTGACGCCCCTTCTAGTGCCGACGGCGATCCGGACATCGGGGCGCCTTGTGTCGCCACCTCAGGCACCTCCGCCTGCAGTGCCTCCTCCATAGCCGACGGCGCCTCCGGCGCCGCCGCCTACGGCGCCCCCTCCGGGACGCCGCCTCCACCACCATCAGCCCCCGCGCGCTCGACAAAGTCGGCTCGCGGCGGGGTATCGCCCCCCACCTCCACGACCTCCTGGTCGAGAAGCACCACCTCGGGCCGGCCCCCACGGCCGCACTGCCTCACGGAAGACGGTTCAAAAACTATCGCCTCCACCACCATGCCCTCCGGCATCTCGCGCCAGGCCGGCTCCGCGCCGCCGCCGCGTCGGTCCAAGCCCGGACCGATGCCGCCTCCAGCTCTGCCTCGGCCCGGTTCCTGTAACGCCAGGCCAAGGCCTTGGTGTCGTCCGGGTCCAGGACGAGGTCCGAGTCGCCTCGTCCCTCCTCCTCGGCTAGCCCGGCGAGGTCGCACCGGCTCCTGCGGAACGCAGTCCCCTCGGTGGCCGCGGCCTCCGCCGCCGCCCTCGCCAGCGCGATCGGCGGCCTGAAGAAGAAGGCAAAATAAGTAAAAAGACAAGAAATCCGGGCACAAGCGGCGAACAGAACTTACCCCGTGAAGACCGGGACCAGGGTCGGCTTCGCGCGCTTCTTCTTGGCCGGCCTTCCGGGCTCGGTCGGGTCCGCTGCATGCTTCGATCCACGGGGTCGCGGCGCGACGCTGTCCTTGCCATGCGGGCGGCTCGACGCTGCCCCATGCGAGGACCTAGCTCCGCCCGCATCGCCGCCTCCCCCGCCCAACGCTGCTACACCAAGCAACCGGCGTCAGCATCGCCTTCACTGCGACACGGGTAACAAATCAAGACAAAATGAAGAAGAGAAAGACTCGAAGCTTACCGGCTCGGTGCATAGCGCTGGCGTCGGACTCGGCCACCTCCTCGCCGCTTTGGGCCGCGGGCTCCTCTGGTGCCACCGGCGCCACCTATAGCGGAGCCCGGGCGTAAGGATGCCGGCTCGCATTCAGAAGAACCTCCCGCGACGCATCGGGACGAACAAGAAGATGTGCGGTGGCAAAGTAATGAGGCCAGATGCTCACCTGCGGCGCCGGGTTCGCCTGGCTATACGGCGCCTTGCCAAATCGCCAATCCTCTCCAAGATTGGCCCTGGAGATGGTGTTGACGATGTCGCGGCCTACTCCCCAGACAGCCCCGTCGACCCCATTCGGTTGGGGTCCTGCAGGCCGATCATATCGCCGATGAGGCAGGAGCGCCTTTGAAGCGGGAGGATCCGGCGGGTGATGAACGCGGCAAGAAGATCCGTGGCGGTGAGCCCCTCCTGCGTCCTCATCACCGTCACCCGCTCGCAGAGGTTGACGATCTCCTACGACGGGTGCCGGGGCGAGTAGCCCCAGTTCGTCTTCACCCGCGGCGGTGCCATGGCGAAAGGGGGGAGATTGATGTGGTCCGCGCCAAGATTGCGGACGTAGAAGAAGGAATTCTGCCACTTCTTGGCAGAATCCTCGAGCGGAATCTTGGGGAAATCTGCCCCCGACCGCTTGGAGATGACGGCGGCGCCGCAGTCGGCGAACTCCCCGGCCGACAGGCCCTGCTGCTTCATGGAGAAGAAGCGCGCCCAGAGGTCGATCATCAGCTCGACCCCCAGTTACCTCTCGCACGGGGTCACGAAGCCGGACAGTTGGATGATGGCGCCGGCGCCGAGATGGTGCGTTGAAGCCCGAAGAACTCCAGAAAGGCGTGGAAGAAGGTGCTCGTCGCCAGCCCAAGCCCGCACTCGAAGTGGGTAAGGAAGACGACGCGCTCCTGCCCCTCGGGTCGGGGCCTCTGCTCGCCGTGCGACAGGTAGACACCAACGTCCGTCTCCCGCGGCAAGCGCCGCGAAGCTCGAAGCTGCGTGATGTCGTCGTTGGTGATGTTGGAACCCATCCAAGAGCCCGACGGCAGCGCCATGGATGGAAGCAGAAGGAAGAAGGATGACGGAGAAGAGCTCTGCTCGGGGCTGTGGGCGCAGCTGTGCGTCAGTAGCAAGGAGCAGGGCGAGAGCAGGGGGACAGGAAGGCGCGAGCAAGAATAATGCCCGCCGCCCCCTTGCCCCCCTCAATTTATAAGCCTCGGTTCAAACGTGGGGAAGTGGGATCGTCTGCATGCGCCCGTTCCACTACCCCGCAATAAGTGCACACGTACACATGCACTAATTGCACGGGGAAGTGCAACCGGCCCCCAGACGCCGCAATAAATCCGCACGCGTGGCCAAGGGCGCGCGGCGGTGGGCCCCCGGCCCGTCGCCCGGTCCCATCACGCGCGTGGCCTGTCAGGCCCCTCCAGCTTCCGAGCACCACGTGGCGCCAGTGCGAAGTCCGAGGGATCACCTCAAGATTCGGCGGACTCCTCGGTTCCCGCCACAACCGGGACGCCACGATCCGGTTTTCGAAAAAACCGGCACACGGAGGGTGTTGCCGGACCCGGCGTTCGCAGATTCCGCCTTGCTCAAGGGAGAAGCTGCGAAGGCCCACTCATCCAAAGACGGCGGACCTTCACAGCTTCGGGGACTACTGTCGGGGGGATGAACCCCGGGCAGGCAACGGAACCCGGATCTGTTTCAAAAACAGCAGGGCCCACATCGCCCAGAAACCGGCATGCGCCAGGCCGGGTCGCTCGACCCGGCAAGGCGCGCAACCCAGCCAAGACCCTCGACTCGGCAAGGTACGTCAACCCGGCCGCAGCGGCTAGCGCAAGGCAACTCAACCCGGCGCGGCCTTGGCTTCCCCAGTAAGCCAACCCACCCGTGGCGTCCACGGCAACCCAGCCACAGGTCAGCTCCCGTCCCATCTAGGCCGTACGATGGGATGAGACCTCAGTCACTGATGACCAAGACTACAGTGCCCCCGCCCATGCCCGTGGTCAGCCAGAGCGTGGCAACAGTGCCCCTTACCTACCCGCTGACCAGGGCTGGCACGGTAACAGTGTTCCCACCCTTACCGCTGACGACAGCAAGCGGAGGCTTGACGGAGAACACTGTGCGCGACTCGCCCTGCCATGCCATGCAGATCGGCAAGACGGCGCATAGTCCCCCTAGGCATGCGGGGCCCGCACCTAGGGGAACCCGGCGAACCACAAGCCCCCAAGCGGGACCCAGCCCGGCACCCCAGACACCGACAATACGGACCATCGACTCGGCATATTACCATTGTAACCCTGGGTGGGTTGGTCTATAAAACCCCCCAGGAGTCCACGCCAATAAAGGGAGAGGACACAAGATATTCAACAGAGACATACGACACACACGGCATGCAAAGCCACGCGAGATAGAGCAAGCAAGATAGGACTAGCCACCACATAGCGACACCAAGGAGAAGGAGCAGCCGGAGCCTTGGCCAGCCTCCTTCCTCCTCCAAACAGCTCCAGGAGCAACATTGTACTATCAACCATCCAACTAAACTCGGCAGGACTAGGGGTGTTATCTCTCCGGAGAGCCCCGAACCTGGGTATGTCCGGCGTCCCGCGCCCGCGCATATCAACCTCGCCTCCGAAGCCCACCAGCGCCCTCGAGCCTCCTCCTCTCTTTAGCCATCCCTTGGCATCTGCCGTGCACCCACCATGACACTACTAGGACTTGGGAGTCCTAGTAGGACTCCCCACACTTGGCGCGCCCTCCTCTAGGGCCGGCCTCTCCCTCCCTGCTTTATATACGGGGGCAGGGGGCACCTCTAGACACAACAATTGATCATTGATCTCTTAGCCGTGTGCGGTGCCCCCCTCCACCATATTCCACCTCGGTAATATCGTAGTGGTGCTTAGGCGAAGCCCTGCATCGGTAGCATCATCAACACCGTCATCATGCCATCGTGCTGACGAAACTCTCCCGCAAAGCTCTGCTGGCTCAGAGATCATGGGACGTCATCGAGCTGAACGTGTGCAGAACTCGGAGGTGTCGTGCGTTTGGTACTTGGATCGGTCGGATCGTGAAGACGTACGACTACATCAACCGCGTTGTCATAACGCTTCCACTTACGGTCTACGAGGGTACGTGGACACACTCTCCCCGCTCGTTGCTATGCATCACCATGATCTTGCGTGTGCGTAGGAATTTTTTTGAAATTACTACATTCCCCAACTAAATGACACGTATGTATCATTGCTATTAAGGATAACAAGATGGGATCTATTCCTACATGAATAGATCTTGTCTACATCATGTCATTGTTCTTATTGCATTATTCCATTTCTCCATGAACTTAATACAGTAGATGCATGTTGGATAGCAGTCGATGTGTGGAGTAATAGTAGTAGATGCAGGCAGGTGTCGGTTTACTAATCTTGGACGTGATGCCTATATAAGGATCATTGCCTAGATATTGTCATAATTATTTAAAGATATATCAATTGCCCAACAGTAATTTGTTCACCCACCTTATGTTGTTTTTCTCAAGAGAAGCCACTACTGAGATCTACGGTCCCCGGGTATCTTCTTTATCATATTTTCCTTCAAGATCTATTTTTATTCACTTTCATTTTCAAATATATTAATCAAAAAACCCAAAAATACCTTTCTGCAATTTATTGTTATTTATTTATCTCACGTTCCCGCGAGATCTATTTATCCAATCTACTACAATTTTATCTATCTTTTTACCCGGGAGGGATTGAAAACCCCACTTTTATGTCGGGTTGCAAGTATTTGTTCTTTCTTTGCAGGTACCGTTCACGTAGTGTTGCGTGGTTCTCCTACTGGTTCGATAACCTTGGTATCATCACTAAGGGAAATACCTATTGTAGATGTGCTGCATCATCCCTTCCTCTTTGGGGAAATACCGACATAGTTCAAGCCGCATCACATATACTTAGCATAAGGAGACATTTTCAAAATATCAGTAAAACACAAGCGCAAAAAGACAGGCCTAAGCATTTCAACAAAGTGCTCAAATTCTTCATCATCCTTATTCTTTGAAGCTTTAGGAGGAAAAGGCATGGGTTTCTAAACCCATGGTTCTCTTTCTTTACCATGTTTGCTAGCAATGAAGTCTCCCTTATCATATATTTTATTCTTAGGTTGTGGGTTATCAAGATCATTAGCATGTTCTATCTCCACATCATTATCATTACTAGGTTGAGCATCAACATGAACATCATCATTATTATTATTACTAGGTTCATGCTCATCACTAGATTGTGTTTCAGCATCAGAGATAGAAATATCATTTGGGTTATCAGGTGTGTCTACAGTAGGTTCACTAGAAGCATGCAAAGTCCTATCATCTTCCTTTTCTTTTTTAGGTGGACTAGGTGCATCATTATTAATTCTTTGAGAGTCTTGCTCAATTATCTTAGGGTGACCTTCATGATACAAAAGTTCCTGAGTCATTTTACCACCCCTAGTCATAACTCTAACAACATGATCACCCATCTTATTACTCATCTCATTAAGCAAATCATTTTTTGCCTTAAGAACTTATTCTACTTGAGTTTTTACCATGGAAGCATGTTTACTAACAACTTTGAGATCATTAACAGTTTTAGACATATAGTCACTCAAGCGTTCAATCATATAAGCATTTCGTTTCAAATGTCTACTAACATATGCATTGAAGTTTTCTTGTTTAACAATAAAGTAATCAAATTCATCCAAGCATTGACTAGCAGATTTAGTATAAGGAATGTCACCTTTATGAAATCTATAGAGAGAGTTTACCTCTACTACCTATGTCGGGGTATCAAGACCATGTATTTCTTCAATAGGTGGTAGATTCTTAACTTCTTTAGCTTTAATACCTTTTTCTTTCATAGATTTCTTTGCCTCTTGCATATCTTTAGGACTGAGAAATAGAATACCTCCTTTCTTCGGAGTTGTCTTGTGTGGTGGTTCAGGAAGAGTCCAATCATTATCATTACTCAATATATTATTCAATTGTTCTTCAGCTTGTTCAACAGTTCATTCTCTAAAAAACACAATCGGTTAGTTCATTCAATCGGTTAGTCCATTATAAAAGATATCAAGTATTTCATTTTTCTTGAGAGGATGATCATGCAAAGCATTAAGTAATTGGAGAAGCCTCCCCCAAGCTTGTGGGAGACTCTCTTCTTAAATTTGCACAAAGTTAAATATTTCCTGTAAAGCAGCTTGTTTCTTATGAGAGGGAAAATATTTTTCACATAAGTAGTATATCATATCCTGGGGACTACGCACACAACTAGGAGCAAGAGAATTAAACCATATCCTAGCATCGCCCTTTAATGAGAAAGGAAACAACTTAAGAATGTAATAATAATGAATTTTTCCTCATGAGCAAATAGGGTGGCTATGTCATTAAATTTAGTAAGATGTGCCACAACAGTTTCAGATTCATAACCATGGAATCAGATTGAACGAAAGTAATTAACTCGGGACCGACAGAGAATTCATAATCCTTATCAGTAACAAAGATAGGTGAAGTAGCAAACTTAGGATCATATTTCATTCTAGCATTCAAAGATTTTTCCTTCAACTTACCTAGCAATTTCTTAAGATCCTCTTTATCCTTACAACCAAGAAAATCCCTAGCTACCTCTCCATCCATAACATAACCCTCAGGTATACCATGCAATTCATATCTAGGAGAGCTAGGTCTAATAGGTGTTTAAAAGTGTTCAGTTTCAAAAACTTCCTCAGTTTCAATAATTCCATCAGTTTCAGCATTCTCAATATTATTAACCCTAGCAAGTTGTTCATCCATAAATTAACCCAGTGGCATAGTCCTATCAAGCAAAGTACTAGCATCATTGTAAACATCATTCATAGCAGAAGTAGCATCATCAATTACTTGCGACATATCAGGATTAATAGCAGGTGTAGGTGTCGCAAGCTTAAACAGAGAAGGTGAATCAAGTGCAGAGCTAGATGGCAGTTCCTTACCTCCCCTCATCCTAGAGGGAAAGATCTTGCTTTTGGTACTTTGCAGATTCTTCATAGTGATCAACAAATATAAATCCCAAGTGACTCAGCAAATAGAGCTATGCTCCCCAGTAATGGCACCAGAAAAAGGTCTTGATAACCACAAGCATAGGGGATCGCAATAGTTTTCGAGGGTAGAGTATTCAACCCAAATTTATTGATCTGACATAAGGGGAGCCAAAGATTTGCGAGTATTAGCAGTTGAGTTGTCAATTCAACCACACCTGAATGACTTAATGTCTGCAGCAAAGTATTTAGTAGCAAAGTAGTATGATAGTAACAGTAAATGTGGCAATAGTACCAGTAACAGTTTTGTAGTGATTGTAACAGCAGCAGCAACGTAACTTAGCAAAGATCAATATGTCAAAAGCTCATAGGCATTGGATCAGCAATGGATAATTGTGTTGGATAATATTCATCATGTAGCAGTCATAACCTAGTGCAACACAGAACTAGCTCCAATTCATCAATATAATGTAGGCATGTATTCCATATATAGTCATACATGCTTATGGAAAAGAACTAGCAGACATCTTTTGTCCTACCCTCCCGTGGCAGCGGGGTCCATAAGGAAACTAAGGGATATTAAGGCCTCCTTTTAATAGAGAACCGGAACAAAGCATTAGCACTTAGTGAATACATGAACTCCTCAAACTACGGTAATCACCAGAAAGAATCCCAATTATTGTCACCTTGGGGTATGTGGATCGCAACTTGTAATAGGGGTCTACAACTTGCAAGATAGGATCAGAAACACACATATATTCATGAAAACATAATAGGTTCAGATCTGAAATCATGGCACTCGGGCCCAAGTGACAAGCATTAAGCATAGCAAAGTCATAACAACATCAATCTCAGAACAAAGTGCATACTAGGGATCAAACCCTAACAAAACTAACTCGATTACATGATAAATCTCATCCAACCCATCACCGTCCAGCAAGCCATGAAGGAATTACTCACTCCCGGCGGTGAGAATTATGAAATTGGTGAATTCCATCCTCCGGAGCCCCGAACGGACTCCAGATCAGCCCTCCTGATGTAGAACAAGAGGTGGCGGCGGCTTCGTATCGTAAAATGCAATGATTCCTTCTCTCTGATTTTTTTTTCTCCATGAATAGGTATATATGGATTTGGAGTTAGGGTTGCTGGAGCTCCAGGGGGCACAAGCCTGGGAGGCGTGCCTTGGGGGGGGGGGTAGGCGCGCCCCAAAGCTTGTGGTTCCTGGGTGGCCCCCTTTGGTATCTTTTTCCGCCAGTATTTTTTATATATTCCAACAAAAAAATCGTAAATTTTCAGGTCAATCCGAGAACTTTGATTTCTTCACAAAAATAATACCATGGCAATTCTACTAAAAACAATGCCAGTCCGGGTTAGTTCCATTCAAATCATGCAAATTCGAGTCCAAAACAAGGGTAACAGAGTTTGGAAAAGTAGATACGATGGAGACGTATCAACTTCACAGATGATTTGAGTAGGTATGGGTAAATCTACTTGATGAAATACAAGTCTGAAACATTTGAAAAGTTCAAAGAATTTCATAATAAAGTGGAGAATCATCGTAACAAGAAAATAAAATTTCTATGATCTGATCGCGGAGGTGAATATTTGAGTTACGAGTTTGGCCTTCATTTAAGACAATGTGCAATTGTTTCCCAACTCACACCACCTGGAACACCACAATGTAAAGGTGTGTCTAAACGTTGTAACCGTACTTTATTATATATGGCGCGTCCTATGATGTCTCTTATCGGTTTGCCACTATTGTTTTGGGGTTATGCATTAAAGATGATCGCATTCACATTAAATAGGGCACCATCTAAATCCGCTGAGACGCCACCATATGAACTATGGTTTGGCAAGAGACCTAAGTTGTCGTTTCTTAAAGTTTGGGGATGCGACGCTTATGTCAAAAGGCTTCAGCCTGATAAGCTCGAACCCAGAGCGGAGAAGTGCGTATTCATAGGATACCATAAACAAACTATTGGGTATACCTTCTACCACAGATCCGAAGGCAAGATCTTTGTTGCTAAGAATGGGTCATTTCTAGAGAAGGAGTTTCTCTTGAAAGAAGTGAGTGGGAGAAAAGTAGAACTTGATGAGGTAGTTGTACCTTCTGACGAATTGGAAAGTAGCACATCAAAGAAAACCATTCTCGTGATGCGTACACCAACCAGAGAGGAAGAAAATGATGATCATGAAACTTTGGATCAAGTTACCGGTGAACCTGGTAGGTCGACCAGAACACGTGTGGTAATCTTATCCTGGAAGTCATGTTGTTAGACAACGGCGAACCTACAAACTATGAAGAAGCTATGATGAGCCCAGACTCCGACAAATGGCTTGCGCCCATGAAATCTGAGATAGGATTCATGTATGAGAACAAAGTGTGGACTTTGGTGGACCTGCCCAATGATCGGCAAGCCATTGAAAATAAATGGATCTTCAAGAGGAAGACGGACGCTGATGGTAATATCACTGTCTATAAAGCTCGACTTGTGGCAAAAGGTTTTTGACAAGTTCAAGGGGTTGATTACGATGAGGCTTTCTCACCCGTAGCAATGCTTAAGTATGTCAGAATCATGTTAGCAATTGCCGCATTTTATGATTATGAAATCTGGCAAATGGACGTTAAAACTGCATTCCTTAACGGGTTACTTAAAGAAGAGTTGTATATGATGCAACCAGAAGGTTTTGTCGATCCTAAGGGTGCTAACAAAGTGTGCAAGCTCCAGCGATCCATCTATGAACTGGTGCAAGCATCTTGAAGTTGGAATATGCGCTTTGATGAGGTGATCAAAGCATTTAGTTTTATACAAACTTACGGTGAAGCCTGTATTTACAAGAAAGTGAGTGGGAGCTCTGTAGCATTTTTGATATTATATGTGGATGACATATTGCTAATTGGAAATGATATAGAATTTCTAGATAGCATAAAAAGATATTTGAATAAGAATTTTTCAATGAAATACCTCGGTGGAGTTGCTTACATATTGGGCATCAAGATCTATAGGGATAGATCATGACGATTAATAGGACTTTCACAAAGCACATACCTTGACAAAGTTCTGAAGAAGTTCAAAATGGACCAGTCAAAGAAAGGGTTCTTGCCTGTGTTGCAAGGTGTAAAGTTGAGTCAGACTCAAAGTCCAACCATGACAGAAGATAGAGAGAGAATGAAAGTCATTTCCTATGCCTCAGCCATAGGTTCTATAATGTATGCCATGATGTGTACTAGACTTGATATGTGCCTTGCCATAAGTTTGGCAGGGAGGTACCAAAGTAATCCAGGAGTGGATCACTAGACAGCGGTCAAGAATATCCTGAAGTACCTGAAAAGGACCAAGGATATGTTTCTCGTTTATGGAGGTGACAAAGAGCTCGTCGTAAAGGGTTACGTCGATGCTAGCTTCAATACAGATCTAGATGACTCTAAGTTGCAAACCGGATACGTATTTGTATTGAATGGTGGGGCTGTCAGTTGGTGCAGTTCTAAGAAGACCCTCGTGGCGGGATCTACATGTGAAGCAGAGTATATAGCTGCTTCTGAAGTAGTGCATGAAGGAGTCTGGATGAAGGAGTTCATATCCGATCTGGGTGTAATACATAGTGCATCGGGTCCAATCACAATCTTTTGTGACAATGCTGGAGCAATTGCCATAGCCAAGGAGCCCGGGTTTCACGAGAAAACCAAACACATCAAGCGACATTTCAACTCCATTTGTAAAAAAGTCAAGGATGGAGACATAGAAATTTGCAAAGTACATACGGATCTGAATGTGGCAGACTCGTTGACTAAACCTATTCCACGGCCAAAACATAATCAGCACCAAGACTCCATGGGTGTTAGATTCATTACTATGTAATCAAGATTACTGACTCTAGTGCAAGTGGGAAATTGTTGGGAATATTCCCTAGATGAAATAATAAAGTGGTTATTATTATATTTCCTTAATCATGATAAAGGTTTATTATTCATGTTGCAATTGTATTGATCGGAAACTTAAATACATGTGTGAATACATAAACAAATACCAAGTCCCTAGTATGCCTCTACTAAGACTAGCTCATTGATCAAAAGAAGGTTTCCTGGCCATAGACATGAGTTGTCGTTTGATAACGGGATCACATCATTAGGAGAATGATGTGATGGACAAGACCCATTCGTTAGCATAGCATATGATCTTTCAGTTTATTGCTACTGCTTTCTTAATATCAAATACATGTTCCTTCGACCATGAGATCATGCAACTCCCGAACTCAGGAGGAATGTCTTGTGTGTATCAAACGTCACTTCGTAACTAGTTAATCATAAAGGTGCTCTACAGGTATCTCCAAAGGTGTCTGTTGTGTTGGCATGGATCGAGATTGGGATTTTTCATTCCGTATGACAGAAAGGTATCTCTGGGCCCTCTCGGTGTACAACATCACAAGAACCTTCCAAGCAAAGTGACTAAGGAGTTAGTTACAAGCTGATGTGTTATAAAATGAGTAAAGAGACTTGCCGGTAACGAGATTGAACTAGGTATGGAGATACCGATGATCGAATCATGAGCAAGTAAAAAAACGACAGACAGAGGGAACTACATATGTTGTCATAAAGGTTCGACCGATAAAGATCTTCGTAGAATATGTAGGAACCAATATGGGCATCCGGGTCCTGCTATTGGCTATTGACTGGAGAAGCGTCTCGGTCATGTCTACATCATTCTCGAACCCGTATGGTACGCATGCTTAACGTTCGTTGATGATATAGTATTATATGAGTTATGTATATTTGTGACCGAATGTTGTTCGTAGTCCCGGATGAGATCATGGACATGACGAGGAGCTCCGGAATGATTTGGAGGTAAAGACTGATATATAGGATGATGGTTGGGCCAAGGGGTAAGGCCCACAGGGCTTTAGGTCGGTGCAAAAGGAAGTATTGCGGAGGTCGGGGACCAAACGACAGGGACCCTGGCGTCTGGGCCAGACTCCGAGAACCGTGGCGTCTGGTGCTGGAATCTGAGAAGGACTCTTCCTTGCTTTCCAAACCGACTTTGGGGAGGCCCTCTCCCCAAGTAAGGACCCTACACTACAAAAAAAAGACACATCCGTGACATTTTGGGCCAAACGAAAAAAAATTCTGTCATACATATGACACTTCTATGACGATAATTGTGACAAAACCCGGTATCATCATAGATGTGGTGGGCTCCTACTTCTATGAGAAAAAATCATGACAGAAAATGGGCTTTTCGTCCTGGGCGGGCCGGAGACGCAGCTGCATGACATTCTTTGGGCCGTCCATGATGGAAAAAATCATGGTAGAAGCGAGGGGGAGGAAAATTTCGAGGAGTTGCCGGTTACGGTGGGAGGTCGGGGGCGGAGCGATGCACGTTTCTCTCGTACGTACGCGCGTGTGTGTGAGGCGTTGGCTCTAACTGAACCCGAGCGAGGCGTTGGGCTCTAACTGAACCCAAGCGATTGCACTGCAGGCTACGCGTTACTGAACCCGAGCGATCGATCGATGGCTGTTAACTGAACCCGATGGAGCGATTCCTTCGCTACTGCTGCTAACTGAAGCCGATCGATGCTGCCTCTGGGATGAACAGTGAGTGTTGCGGGGGGGTTTGGATGAACAGTGAGCGGTGGCGTTGCCTCTGGATGAACAGGAACCCGTGGTGTGGAGGGCTGGATGAACAGTAGACGGTGGAGGGGTGGCCGTGGAGGGGTGGTTGAACAGGACCCCATGGTGTGGAGGGTTGGATGAACAGTAGACGGTGGAGGGGTGGTTGAACAGTAGCCGGTGGAGTAGCGCGCAG
>NC_057810.1:413335013-413349969 GCF_018294505.1 Triticum aestivum
CTCTCCAACACAAGTTCGTTTAGTCCTTTTTGCGGTACGCCACACCCCTCCCGATCAACAGGACCCCCATTTCGACCGTAGGAGGTCTGTTTCCTCCGTTTTGCGGTACGCCAGGCCCCTCCCGATCAACAGGACCCCGTTTCGAATGTGGCCGGTCGAACACAAGGCCGTTTCCTCCGTTGTGCGGTACGCCAGGCCTCGTTTCCATTGCATGTTCCGTCCAAGCCCTCCCGATGAACACGACCACGCATTCCGTTCCGACCCAGCCGGTTGGCTCCCCATGAACACGACGACGACGCTATTTCTCCGTTCCGACCTAGCCATGTACGTATGCGCGAGTAGGCATTCGAGACCCTGCACGTATGTACATACGTGGCCGTATTTTCTTTCTTGCACCCTCGCTGCTGTACGTACGTGTACGTGCGCGCCTCTACTACGACCAGTATGTACATACACGTTCGCGAGATGACAACGCTACATACGCTTCGACCAGGTGGGTCCCGACTGTCAGGCACTTCCTTGCCTGCGAAGATGTAGCTGGTGGGTCCCAGCAGTCAGGGGGAGTATCGTTTTTTTTTCCGAACGCACTTCCTTGCGTGCGAAGATGTAGCTGGTGGGCCCCAGCAGTCAGGGGGGCGAATCATTTTTTTGCCCGGACGCACTTCCTTGCGTGCAAAGATGTAGCTGGTGGGTCCCAGCAGTCAGGGGGAAACGTTTTTTCACGAAATACGGTGGCCCGTCCGGTGGGTCCCTGCTGTCAGGTGGAGGAATAATTATTTTGCGTGTAATAAGGAGGCACTTCCTTGCGGCCGCCATGGACCCAGCTATCAGCCTCTCCACGCATAGTACTCTTCCGATGGAAGTCGGTTGAGGGAGTTCCGGACTAGGGGGTGTCTGGATAGCCGAACTATCATCATCGGCCGGACTCCATGACTATGAAGATACAAGATTGAAGACTTCGTCCCATGTCCGGATGGGACTTTCCTTGGCGTGGAAGGCAAGCTTGGCGATACGGATATGTAGATCTCCTAACTTTGTAACCGGCTCTGTGTAACCCTAGCCCTCTCCGGTGTCTATATAAACCGGATGGCTGTAGTCCATAGGACGAACAACAATCATACCATAGGCTAGCTTCTAGGGTTTAGCCTCCTTGATCTCGTGGTAGATCCACTCTTGTAACACACATCATCAATATTAATCAAGCAGGACGTAGGGTTTTACCTCCATCAAGAGGGCCCGAACCTGGGTAAAAACATCGTGTCCCTTGTCTCCTGTCACCATCCGCCTAGATGCACAGTTCGGGACCCCCTACCCGAGATCCGCCGGTTTTGACACCGACATTGGTGCTTTCATTGAGAGTTCCTCTGTGTCGTCACCGATAGGCTCGATGGCTTCTTCGACCATCATCAATGATGCAGTCCAGGGTGAGACCTTTCTCCCCGGACAGATCTTCGTATTCGGCGGCTTTGCACTGTAGGCCAATTCGCTTGGCCAACTGGAGCAGATCGAAAGCTACGCCCCTGGCCGTTAGGTCAGATTTGGAACTTTGAACTTCATGGCTGACATCCGCGGGGACTTGATCCTCGATGGATTCGAGCCACAGCCGAGCGTGCCGCACTGTCGCGGCGAGCATGATTTAGCTCTGCAGCCGGACAGTACCTTGGAGGCCGCACTCGAAACCGCTCCGATCTTCAATTCGGAGCCAGCTCCGCAGATCGAGGACGGATGCCTAGACACCGCCTCAGGGGCTGCAACCTCTACGGCGATAGAGCTGAACACTGACTTTGTCCCTCATAAAGCTCGTGACTCCAAGGTGCCGGACTCCTCGCCGGACTCCGAACCTCCCGCGCCCGCCCCGATTGAATCCGATTGGGCGCCGATCATGGAGTTCACCGCAGCGGACATCTTTCAACACTCATCTTTCGGCGACATCTTGAGTTCGCTAAAATATCTCTTGTTATCAGGAGAGCCCTGGCCGGACTGCGGTCAGGACGGTTGGGATGCGGACGACGAAGAAATTCAAAGCCCACCCACCACCCACTTGGTAGCTGCTGTCGATGATTTAACCGACATGCTAGACTACAACTCCGAGGACATCGATGGTATGGACGAAGATGCCGGAGACAACCAAGAACCAGCGCCTACTAGGCACTGGACAGCCACCTCATCATATGACATATACATGGTGGATATCCCAAAAGATGGGAATGGCGAAGGAACAGAGGAGGATGACCCCTCCAAAAAGCAGCCCAAGCGCCAGCGTCAGCGGCGCCGCTCTAAATCCCGCCACAGCAAGAATGAAGACTCTGGCACCGGAGACAATAATACACCGGACAGTGCCGAAGACAACCCACTCCAGCAAGAAGCAACGCAGGAGGACGGAGACGCCAGCCCTTATGAAGGAGCGGCAGAAGAAGAGGCAGAGGATTATACGCCTCCCTCCGGAGACAAAGCGAGCCTCGACGATGACGAATTCGTCATGCCTGAGGTTCCCGTCGAACAAGAGCATTTTAAACGCAGGCTTATGGCCACAGCGAACAGCCTCAAGAAAAAGCAGCAACAGCTTAGAGCTGATCAGGATCTGCTAGCCGACAGATGGACTGAAGTCCTCGCAGCCGAAGAGCATGAGCTCGAACGCCCCTCCAAAAGCTACCCTAAACGCAAGTTGCTCCCCCGATTAGAGGAGGAGGCTTACGAACCCGCATCACCAGGAGACAATACGGCTGAACGACCACCCCGTGGTCGCGATAGAGAGGCCTCTAGGCCCTTCACTAGACCCGTACCCCGGCATCGCTCGAAAAGCACACAGCCACAGGGGAACACTCCGGACTTGCGGGATATATTAGAGGATAAGGCAAGACAATCAAGATCGATCTATGGATCGCGTGGGCGTCCCACGATACGTGACGACAACCGTCACGCCGGACACAGTAAGTCCGGCCGAACAAAATAGACCAAGCTCCCTTGAGCTCCGTCGTGATATCGCCCAGTACAGAGGCGCCGCACACCCACTATGCTTCACAGATGAAGTAATGGATCATCAATTCCCCGAAGGGTTTAAACCCGTCAATATTGAATCCTATGATGGCACAACAGACCCCGCGGTTTGGATCGAAGACTATCTCCTTCACATCCACATGGCCCGTGGTGACGATCTTCACGCCATCAAATACCTCCCCCTCAAGCTTAAAGGACCAGCCCGGCATTGGCTCAAGAGCTTGCCAGCAGAGTCAATTGGGAGTTGGGAGGACCTGGAAGCCGCATTCCTTGATAACTTCTAGGGCACTTACATGCGACCACCAGACGCTGATGACCTAAGCCACATAATTCAGCAGCCAGACGAATCGGCCAGACAATTATGGACACGGTTCTTAACCAAGAAAAACCAAATCGTCGACTGTCCAGATGCGGAGGCCCTCGTGGCCTTCAAGCATAACATCCGCGACGAGTGGCTTGCCCGGCACCTGGGACAGGAAAAGCCGAAATCCATGGCAGCCCTCACATCACTCATGACCCGCTTCTGCGCGGGTGAGGACAGCTGGCTAGCACGCAGCAACAACCTCAGCAAAAATTCTGGCAGTCCGTACTTCAAGGACTGAAATGGCAGGCCGCATCGCAACAAAAACAAACGCCGCATTAACGGCGACCATATTGAGGATATGGCAGTCAAAGCCGGATTCAGAGGCTCTAAACCCGGTCAGCGGAAAAAGCCATTCAAAAGAACTACTCCAGGTCCGTCCAATTTGGACCGAATACTCGACCGCTTGTGCCAAATACACGGCACCCCCGAAAAGCTAGCTAACCACACCAAAAGGGACTGTTGGGTATTCAAGCAGGCAGGCAAGTTAATTGCCGAAAACAATGACAAGGGGCTGCATAGCGATGACGAGTACGACACCCAACCGCCAAACAATAGAGGACAGAAGGGTTTCCCCCCACAGGTGCAGACGGTGAACATGATATACGCAACGCACATACCCAAAAGGGAGCAGAAGCGTGCACTCAGGGATGTCTACGCGATGGAGCCAGTTGCCCCGAAGTTCAATCCATGGTCCTCCTACCCGATCACTTTTGACCGAAGGGACCACCCCACCAGCATCCGCCACGGCGGATTCGCCGCACTGGTCTTAGACCCAATCGTCGATGGATTTCACCTAACCAGAGTCCTGATGGACGGCGGCAGCAGCCTGAACCTGCTTTACCAGGATACAGTGCGCAAAATGGGCATAGACCCCTCAAGGATTAAACCTACCAAAACGACCTTTAAAGGCGTCATACCAGGTGTAGAAGCCAATTGTACAGGCTCAATTACACTGGAAGTGGTCTTTGGATCCCCGGATAACTTCGGAAGCGAGGAGTTAATCTTCGACATAGTCCCGTTCCGAACGGCTATCATGCCTTGCTCGGACGTACCGCATTTGCAAAGTTCAACGCGGTGCCGCACTACGCATACCTCAAGCTCAAGATGCCAGGCCCTCGAGGAGTCATCACGGTCAACGGAAACATTGGACGTTCTCTCCGCATGGAGGAACATACAGCGGCTCTCGCGGCAGAAGTGCAATGCAGCCTCTTAAGGCAATTCTCGAGTCCGGCCGTTAAGCGGCCGGACACAGCTAAGCGCGCCCGGAGTAACTTACAACAAGACCACCTGGCACGTTCCGAGCACGCGTAGCAGTGCGGCCCCAACCCCAGCTCCTGCGAAACGTCAAAGCAGGTCCTTCGCGTACACCATTACGCTCTGAAGATACCATGGGCATGGGGAGAGGGGCACGACCACGATAAACCCAGACTGCGGCTCAACCACACCAGGGGCTCTCAAGTGTGTTGTTCTTTTTTCTTTTCTTTTTACCTTTTAGTTTTTACCCACAGGACTCCGTTTGTCAGAGGCCCTGTCCGGCAGCAGGCCTGCCGAACTCACGATGCAACAGCCAGGGAAGGATAAAGGCTACAACGAATATACAGGTGGTCTCCATTACGAGCATTTTCTTACACCAATATGCAGCCTACCCCTGGCGGGGGACATGTTTAACAGTCCCATCCCTTGCTTATCGCACTATTTGTATCGTTCTGCATTCGTAGCAGCACTTATTGAATAAAACAATGCAGCACCTTTTTGCTTATAATTGCATTTCTTTTTCATAAATATGTTCATTCACGGCATGTTGCATCCGTACACTTTAGTACGGCTAATATACACCAGGGGCTTATGTTCCCCGCATCATGGTGTGATGAGTCCGAACACTTTCACAAGTGCCGCACCCCGAACTTATAGCACTATATGCATCGGCTCCGAATCATGTCTTGGGTCAATAGTTGGGTTTGCCCGGCTCCCATGTTTTGGTACCTTACGTTCCATTATATCGGCTAAGGTAGCACTGGGAGAACCACTGCGATTGCGCCCTAGTTGAGCTGGGTTAATGCCTCAGTGGAGAAAGCTAAAACTGACCGTCATGATGATGCGAGAGCCAGTCGCTGTTCGAGAGGTTTTCTGCGAGTCCTTAAAGACTTATGCCGCTTCGAGCGAGGAGCCGGATACTATCCGGCCAAGGCGTGGATAGCGCCCCAAATTCGGCCTTCCGAAGACTAGGCGCTTCGTCGAAATTTAAAATTATAGAATTCTATGGCTAAGTGAGAGTGTTCAAGCATTATAAGTCCGGTTGCCTTGTTCGCTGTGTTGAACGCTTCCCTAGATGGACCCAAAAATGGGAACAAGAGCACTCAAATTTATCCCGAACACCCCAGCACTCGTGGCATGGGGGCTGAAGCCGACGACTTGCCATCTCTCAGATTTGATAAACAGCCGCATAGAAGGTAATATTTTAAATTAACAAGCGTTGCTTAGCGCATATGAACTAAGTTTTCAGCACACAGGATAACAAAATGCGAGTCTACTCAAATATTACATCTTTGGAGCACTCACCCACAATAATGCGGGCGCCCTTCAGCACACTCTTATAATACATCTCGGGCGTGCGATGCTCCTTGCCCTCTGGTGGCGGGTCCGTCACGAGCTTCTGGGCATCCATCTTGCCCCAGTGCACCTTTGTGCAGGCAAGGGCCCGACGGGCACCCTCAATACAAGCGGAATGCTTGATGACTTCAACCCACGGGCACGCATCCACCAGCCGCCGCACCAGGCCGAAGTAGCCCCCAGGCATGGCCTCCTTAGGCCACAGCCGAACTATGAGGCCCTTCATGGCCTGTTCGGCCGCCTTGTGGAGCTCGACCAGCTGCTTCAGCTGGTCGCTAAGGGGCACCGGATGTCCGGCCTCAGCATACTGAGACCAAAAGACCTTCTCCGTCGAGCTCCCCTCCTCGGCCCAGTAGAATGCGGCAGCATTGGACACGCTGCGAGGAAGATCTGTGAACGCTCCTAGAGAGCTCCGAATTCGGGTAAGGAACAGGTAATTAACACTCAGATGCTTACTTCGCATGAAAAATGCCTTACCCGCTGCTATTTTCTTCACCGCCTCAATCTCCTGGAGAGCCTTGTAGGCTTCGGCCTTAGTGGCTTTGGCACTCTCAAGAGCCGTTGCAAGCTCAGACTCTCGAGTCTGAGAGTCACGCTCCAAGCTCTCATGTTTTTTCACGAGATCCTGGAGCTCTTGCTGTACCTCCGCCACTCGCGCCTCCTGCTTCTCTCGCTCGGTGTGCTCCGCGGCCGCATTGCATTCGGCCGTGGCCACTGCCTCCTTCAGGGTCGCCACCTTGCTAGTGGCCCCTGCAATACCCACGTTATCCTTGTTATTTTTCTTGCTTGCAAATCCTTTTCTGTAAGGTACAATTTTCATAAGGTATTACTCACCTTATTTTTCCTCGAGCTGCTTCTTGGCATGGCCGAGCTCGTTCTCGGACCGCTCGAGGTTTTCCTTCAAAGTATTGACCTCCGCAGTCAGTGCGGTGGAGGTCAGCAGCACAGCCTGCAATCCCATATTGACATATTTTTTATGACTCATGCATTTATCTTTCTAAAGATCCTCAGTCCGGCTTTTCTTTCCGAACACCGAACCGAGCATCAGGGGCTACTGTCTATGCGGTACCATTTTACATATATTGAATCTTACCTCAAAGCCTGCTAGAAGGCTGCTGCAGGCTTCGGTCAGCCCGCTCTTGGCGAGCTGAACCTTCTGAATCACCGCACTCATAACAGTGCGGTGTTCCTCTTTGATGGAGGCGCCGTTGAGCGCCTCCAGCAAATTATCCGGCACCTCCGGTTGGACGGAGGCAGCCGGCGTCGCAGTCTTGCCCTTCTTACGAAGGGGTCGCCCACCGGAATCCAGAGCCACTGTGGCCTCCAGGGCTGAGTCCGGTGCAAAGTCCGGGAGGTTGTCCTGTGACACCTCTGGGGCCTCCTCCTCCTGGTGGGTCCCTTCCTGGGATCCCACCTCGGCTTCGTCCGCGGCACGGGGGGTGGAGGCAGTCGGAAGGGAATCCATATCCGACGCACCCAAGGACCCGCTCGATGAAACGGGAAGATCGTCCTTGGGCGGACTGCGGGGTTGTATGCGGCATTAGAAAGACATTATGTGGCAAAAAGAAAAAACCTTGAAGTTATTCGGGAGTCCGGATACTTATGATCTCGCCAGGGGCTTGGCCCTTCGAGGCCAGTCCTTGTCGTCATCACTGGCGTTGGCGGAGCAGTCCGGGGGGAGAGTTTTTCCCTTCTTGGACCCTTTGGCCTCCCTTATTGGGGAGGCCTTCCTTTTCTTCCCTCCCCCCGCTGGGGGAGAGGCTTTCTTCTTCTCCTCCTTGCCTTGGTGGGAGGAGTCGGCCTCGAATTCATCATCCGATAGCACCTGAAAACGGTAACTCTTTCGAGTCCCCGTGGCCGTCTTCTTGGCCTTCTTCTCCGGCACCACCTGGGGTCCCGGAGCCAGCAACCCCGTTAGGCGGGCGTCCGCTGGGTCCTCTGGCAATGGGGCTGGACAGATAGTCCGTTCGGCCTTCGCCAGCCATTCCTGTCAAAGGTAAAGGGAGTTTAGATCCCGCATAGAGTCAAACTATGGAAAACAAGTGGCAAAATCACTTACCTCGTCAGCCGGACGCTGCGAACGGAATCCGCGATCTTCGGTAGCGGATGCAGGAGCTTCAGCGCCCTTGAATAGCACCTTCCAGACATCTTCGTACGTAGTGTCGAAGAGCCCGCTCAGGGTCTGGTGCTGCGCCGGATCGAACTCCCACATGTTGAAACCCCGTCGTTGGCACGGGAGAATCCGGCGGATGAGCATGACCTGGACTACGTTGACAAGCTTGAGCTTCTTGTCCACCAGCTTCTAGATACAGGCTTGGAGTCCAGTTAGCTCCACTGAATCCCCCCAGATCAGGCCACTCTCTTTCCAGGAGGTGAGCCGTGTAGGGATGCCGGATCTAAATTCGGGGGCCGCTGCCCAATCAGGGTCACGCGGTTCGGTGATGTAGAACCACCCTGATTGCCACCCCTTGATGGTTTCCACGAAAGTGCCCTCCAGCCATGTAACGTGGGACATCCTGCCCACCATGGCGCCTCCGCACTCCGCTTGGGTGCCCTTCACAACCTTCGGCTTGACACTGAAGGTCTTGAGCCACAAGCCGAAGTGGGGCTGGATGCAGAGGAAGGCCTCGCACACGACGATAAACGCCGAGATGTTGAGAATGAAATTCGGGGCCAGATCATGGAAATCTAGGCCGTAGTAGAACATGAGCCCCCGGACAAAGGGATGAAGTGGGAAGCCCAGTCCGCGGAGGAAATGGGGAAGAAACACTACCCTCTCATGGGGCCTGGGGGTGGGGATGAGCTCTCCCTCGTTGGGGTGCCGGTGCGCGATGTCGCTGGACAAGTATCCGGCGTCGCGCAGCTTCTGGATCTGCCCCTCCGTGATGGAGGAGGCCATCCACTTGCCTCCCGCTCCGGACATGGTTGGAGAAGGTTGAGGTGAGAAGTGCGGACTTGGGCGCTGGAGCTCGAGTTCGCGGAGATGGATAAGCCAAGGAGGAAGAGGGCGCAGGTAAAAGGGTTGGATCTTTATCCCCTTATATGGGCGGACAAAAACATGTGTCCCCACCGGCCTGGTAAAACTCGCTTATCTCCCAAGCGTCACAATCAATGGCACGGTTGGGTTACCCACGTCCGTATTGATGGGAATCCCGGAATAAGGGGAACACGATCTCTGCTTCGACAAGACGTGCCAAGGAAACCGCCTCGCTAAAACGCGCTGAGGTGGAACAATAAAAACAATTCGAGTAAAGGCTTGGAAGTGGTGTGACGTCACGCCGAAGAATACGTCAGCAGATTGATATTGTGTAATATTATTCTCTCTACGGTGGTATGTGGAATTTATTTTTGCAGAGCCGGACACTATCCTGGTGTTCACAATCTTCTATAAATTATTCGGAGGAGGAACCTGCCTTGCAATGCCGAAGATAATATGCGCGCCGGACTCGTTGTCATTGAAGCCTGGTTCAGGGGCTACTGAGGGAGTTCCGGACTAGGGGGTGTCCGGATAGCCGAACTATCATCATCGGCCGGACTCCACGACTATGAAGATACAAGATTGAAGACTTCGTCCCGTGTCCGGATGGGACTTTCCTTGGCATGGAAGGCAAGCATGGCGATACGGATATGTAGATCTCCTACCTTTGTAACCGACTCTGTGTAACCCTAGCCCTCTCCGGTGTCTATATAAACCGGATGGATGTAGTCCATAGGACGAACAACAATCATACCATAGGCTAGCTTCTAGGGTTTAGCCTCCTTGATCTCGTGGTAGATCCACTCTTGTAACACACATCATCAATATTAATCAAGTAGGACGTAGGGTTTTACCTCCATCAAGAGGGCCCGAACCTGGGTAAAAACATCGTGTCCCTTGTCTCCTGTTACCATCCACCTAGACGCACAGTTCGGGACCCCCTACCCGAGATCCGCCGGTTTTGACACCGACATTGGTTGTTGACCACATTGACCACGCCGCGCCGAGAGCACCACGGCGGTGGAGGACGGTGAGGCCTAGGAAGGGGACAACGCGGAGCCGGGGAAGACGCAGCAGTGGATGCCCACGCGAAGAGGAGTGCGAGGGTGAGGCTGCCGTCGCCGCAGAATAACAGGGGGTGTGGGTGAGTAGAGGGATGGCCTGGCCAGCGGTGGGAGTAGTAGGGGCGGTGAGGCCTCCGCGGCATCACAGCCGGCCACGGAAGGCAGGAGCACGCGGCACGACCGGTGCTACTTTGGGCGGCTGGAGCACGAAGACCAAAGGTTCAAGAAGCACTATGGCCATTGGATGGACATCGTACAGTCACTGGAGCTAGAGTCGTTCATATTGACTAAGTTGACAAAGCCCTCCATCCCCGTAAACTTAGTAGGCCCACAAGTGAGCCTCCCACCAAGGTGAGTCCCAGCTAGCAGGGGGTATTCATTTTTTTGTGCGTAATAAGGAGGCATTTCCGGTGGGTCCGAGCTGACAGCAGGGGGAACGTTTTTTTCCGAAATACAGAGACCCTTCCAGTGGGTCCCAGCTATCAGGTGGAGGAATCATTATTTTGCGTGTAATAAGGAGGCATTTTCCTGTGTGGGCCCCTACTATCAGCCTCTTCCGATGGCTGTTGTTTGTTGACCATGTTGACCTCACCGCGCTGAGAGCACAAACGCGGTGGATGAGGGCGGGGCCCAGCAAGAGAATCACCCGGATCCGGCGAAGCCACCGCAGCGGATGCCCATGCTGAGGGGAGAACGAGTGAGGGAGTCCTGGATTAGGGGGTGTCCGGATAGCCGGACTACCATCATCAGCCGAACTATCATCGGCCGGACTATCATCATCGACCGGACTCCAAGACTATGAAGATACAAGATTGAAGACTTTATCCCGTGTCCGGATGGGACTTTCCTTGGCGTGGAAGGCAAGCTTGGCGATACGGATATGTAGATCTCCTACCATTGTAACCGACTCTATGTAACCCTAGCCCTCTCTGGTGTCTATATAAACCGGATGGCTCTAGTCCGTAGGACACAACAACAACCATTACAATCATACCATAGGCTATCTTCTAGGGTTTAGCCTCCTTGATCTCGTGGTAGATCCACTCTTGTAAACATCCACAATATCAATATCAATCAAGCAGGACGTAGGGTTTTACCTCCATCAAGAGGGCCCGAACCTGGGTAAAACATCGTGTCCCTTGTCTCCTGTTACCATCCGCCTAGACGCACAGTTCGGGACCCTACCCGAGATCCGCCGGTTTTGACACCGACATTGGTGCTTTCATTGAGAGTTCCTCTGTGTCGTCACCGATAAGCTTGATGGCCTCTTCAATCGACAACGACACAGTCCTGGGTGAGGCTTTTCTCCCCGGACAGATCTTCGTATTCGGCGGCTTCGCACTGCGGGCCAACTCACTTGGCCATCTGGAGCAGATCAAAAGCTAGGCCCCTGGCCGTCAGGTCGGGTTTGGAAGCCTAAACTTCACGGCCGATATCCGCGGGGACTTGATCTTTGATGGATCTGAGCCACAGCCGAGCGTGCCGCGCTGTCACGATGGGCACGACGACAGCACCTTGGAGGCCGCACATGGATCCGCTCCGACCCATAGTCCGGAGCCGATCGCTCAGATCGAGGACGGATGGCTGGACACCGCCTCGGGAGCTGCAACTGCTACGGCGATGGAGCCGAACACTTACCTTGTCCCGCATAAAGCTCATGACTCCGAGGTGCCGGACTCCGAACCTCATGCGCCCCTGCCAGTCGAATCCGATTGGGCGTCGATCATGGAATTCACCGCTGCGGACATCTTTCAGCACTCACCCTTCGGCGATATCTTAAATTCGCTGAAGCATCTCTCGCTATCCGGAGAGCCCTGGCCGAACTACGGCCAGGATGGTTGGGACGCGGACAACGAAGAAATTCAGAGCCCACCCACCACCCACTTCGTAGCCACCGTCGACGATCTAACCGACGTACTCGACTACGACTCCGAAGACATCAACGATATGGATGACGATGCCGGAGACTACCAAGAACCAGTGCCTACAGGACACTGGAAGACCACCTCGTCATACGACATATATATGGTGGACACCCCAAAAGATGGGGACGGTGAAGAAGCAACGGAGGCTGATTCCTTAAAGAAACAGCCAAAGCGCCGACGTCAGCGGCGCCTCTCTAAATCCCGCCACAGCAAGAATGGAGATTCCGGCACAGGAGATAATAACACCCCAGAAAGTGCCGAAGACAACCCCCTCCAGCACGATCCAGCGCAGGAGGAGGCAGAAGCAAGCCCTCACGAGAGGGCGGCAGACGAAGAGGTCGAGGATGATAATTACTTACCTCCCTCCGGAGACGAGGCAAGCCTCGACGACGACGAATTCGTCATGCCTGAGGATCCCATCGAACAAGAGCATTTTAGACGCAGGCTAATGGCCACGGCAAACAGCCTAAAGAAAAAGCAGCAACAGCTTCAAGCTGATCAAGACCTACTGGCCGACAGATGGACCGAGGTCCTCGCGGCCGAAGAGTATGAACTCAAACGCCCCTCCAAAAGTTACCCAAAACGCAAGTTGCTCCCCCGACTAGAGGAGGAAGCGTACAAACCTGCATCACTAGCGCACAATACGGCAGACCGACCACCTCGTGGCCGCGACAGAGAGGCGTGCAAGCCCTCCACCAAAACCGTACCCCGGCATCGCTCAAAAAGCATGAAGCCACAGGGGAACGCGCCGGACTTGCGGGATATATTGGAGGACAAGGCACGACAATCCAGATCTATCTATGGATCACGTGGGCGCCCCAAGACCCACGACGAATACCGTCGCGCCGGATACAACTACTCCGGCCGGGCCGAACACAACAGACAATGCTCTCTCGAGCTACGTCGCGATATTGCTCAATACAGAGGCGCCGCACACCCACTATGCTTCACTGACGAAGTAATGGATCATCAAATCCCTGAAGGGTTTAAACCCGTTAATATCGAATCCTACGATGGCACAACAGACCCCGCGGTTTGGATTGAGGATTATCTCCTCCATATACATATGGCCCGCGGTGACGATCTTCATGCCATCAAATATCTCCCGCTCAACCTTAAAGGACCAGCTCGGCATTGGCTTAACAGCCTGCCCGCAGAGTCAATTGGATGCTGGGAAGACCTGGAAGCCGCATTCCTCGACAACTTCCAGGGCACGTATGTGCGACCACCGGACGCAGATGACCTAAGCCACATAATCTAGCAGCCAGACGAATCGGCCACGCAATTCTGGACACGGTTCTTAACAAAGAAAAATCAAATTGTCGACTGTCCGGGTGCAGAGGCCCTTGCTGCCTTCAAACATAACATCCACGACGAGTGGCTGGCCCGGCACTTAGGACAGGAGAAGCCGAAATCCATGGCAGCCCTCACATCACTCATGACCCGCTTCTGTGCGGGAGAGGATAGCTGGCTAGCTCGCAGCAACAACCTCAGCAAAAACGCTGGTAGTCCGGATACCAAGGACCGCAATGGCAGGTTGCGTCGAAACAAAAACAAACGCCGCATTAACGGCGACAGCAATGAGGATACGATAGTCAACACCGGATTCCGAGGCTCCAAGCCCGATCAACGGAAGAAGCCATTCAAAAGAACCACTCCGGGCCCGTCCAATTTGGACCGAATACTCGACCGCTCCTGTCAAATACATGGAACCCCCGAAAAGCCAGCTAACCACACCAACAGAGATTGTTGGGTATTCAAGCAGGCAGGCAAATTAATCACCGAAAACAATGACAAGGGGCTACACAGCGATGACGAGGAAGAGACCCGGCCGCCGAACAACAGAGGACAAAAGGGATTCCCCCCTCAAGTACGGACGGTAAACATGATATACGCAACGCATATTCCCAAGAGGGAGCGGAAGCGTGCACTAAGGGACGTATACGCGATGGAGCCAGTCGCCCCAAAATTCAACCCATGGTCCTCTTGCCCGATCACTTTCGATCGAAGAGACCATCCGACCAGTATCCGCCATGGCGGATTCGCCGCATTGGTTTTAGACCCAATCGTCGATGGATTTCACCTCACGAGAGTCCTGATGGACGGCGGCAGTAGCGTGAACCTGCTTTATCAGGATACAGTGCGCAAGATGGGCATAGACTCTTCAAGGATTAAACCTACAAAGACAACCTTCAAAGGCGTCATACCAGGTGTCGAGGCCAGTTGTACAGGCTCAGTTACACTGGAAGTGGTCTTCGGATCCCCGGATAATTTCCGAAGCGAGGAGTTAATCTTCGACATAGTCCCATTCCGCAGTGGCTATCACGCACTGCTCGGACGAACCGCGTTCGCAAAATTCAACGTGGTGCCGCATTATGCATACCTTAAGCTCAAGATGCCAGGCCCTCGTGGAGTCATCACGGTCAATGGAAACACGGAATGCTCCCTCCGAACGGAGGAACATACAGCGGCTCTCGCGGCAGAAGTACAGAGCAGCCTTTTAAGGCAAATTTCGAGTCCGGCCGTTAAACGACCGGACACGGCCAAACGCGCCCGGAGCAACATCAACCAAGACCACCTGGCACGTTCCGAGCACGCGTAGCAATGCGGCCTCAACCCCAGCCCTCGCAAAATTGTAAGACAAACTCTCCGCGTACATAATTACGCCCTGGAGATACCATGGGCATAGGGGGAGAGGCACAACCACAACAGACCCAGAGTGCGGTTCGACCACACCAGGGGCTCCCAAGTGTGTCGCTCTTTTTATCTTTTATTTCTCTCTTTTTTATACAGAACTCTGTCCGGCGGCGAACCTGCCGAACTCATGATGCAACAGCCAGGGAGGGACAAAGGCTGCGACGAACACTCAGGTGGTCTCCATTACGAGCATTAAATTTGTTAAATACACCATTCCGCGGCCTACCCCTGGAGGGAGACGCCTTTAATTCGTCCAATCCCTTGCTTTCCACACTATTTGTATCATTCCGCACTCATAGCAGATCTTCTCGAATAAAATGCA